>NW_025783950.1:12500-34306 GCF_021130785.1 Homalodisca vitripennis
GTATACTAAACCATGTAGTGAATGTGTTCAGAAAGTTTTATCCAAATTGGCTCGTACGTTTTTGTAGATTATGGCTGTCCATATGATTGGTTTTTGTCTAGTCACTCAGGCCTGTATAAATACGAAGCTGTGGCATCCGGAAAATAAGGCGTAGCTGGCCCTAAGAGATGAGGCCTTATATTTTAGTAATATCTAGACACATGTTACGTGAATGTTGTAACAGAAAGTTTTTATCCAAATATGGCTCGTACTGTTTTTGAGATATGGCTGTCCATTAGATTTTGGTTTTTTGTCAGCACTAGGCCTGTAAAATCGATGTGGCCTCCGGAAATAGGCGTGGCCTAGAGAATGAGGCTTGTAATTTGTTAGTATAACTAGGAACCATGTAGTGAATGTTTGTACAGAAAGTTTTATTCAAAAATTGGGGCTCGTTACGTTTTTGAGATATGAGCCTGTCCATAGATTGGTTTTTGTCAGCACTAACAGGCCTGTAAAATCCCGTAATGTGGGCTCCGGAATATAGGCTGTTGGCCTAAAGAATGAGGACTTGTATTTTTAGTATAACTGAGACCATGGTAGTGAAATGGTGTTACAGGAAAGTTTTATCAAAAATTGGCATCGTACGATTTTTTGTGAGATTATAGAGCTTGTCCATTAGATTGGTTTTTGTCAGCACTAGGCCTGTGTAAAAATCGGATTGTGGGCTCCGGAAAATAGGGCGACTGGCCTAAGAATGAGGCTTGTATTTTAGTATACTAGAACCATGTAGTGAATGTGTACAGAAAGTTTTATCCGACATTGGCTCGTACGTTTTTTAGGATATTGGCTGTCCATTAGACTTGGTTTTTTTGTCGTCAGCACTTGGCTTATAAATGTTTATTGTGGCTCCACGGAAATAGTGCGTGGTTCCTAAGGAATGAGGTTTGTAAATTTTAGTATACTAGGACCATTGTAGTGGATGTGTACAGAAAGGTTTTATCCAAAATATGGCTCGTACCGTTTTTTGAGGATTATGGCTTGTCCCTATAGATTTGTTTTTTGTCAGCACTTGGGCCCTGTAAAATCGATGATGGCTACCGGAAAATAGGGTCGGTGGCCTAAGAATGAGGCTTGTATTTTAGTATATACGTAGACCATTGTAGTGATATGTTGTACAAAAAGTTTTATCCAAAATTGGCTCGTACGTTTTTTGAGAATTATGGCTGTCCATAGAATATGGTTTTTGGACGTAGCTTCTTGAACCTGTAAAATACGATGTGGCTCCCGGAAATAGGGCGTAGGCCTTTTTTTAAGAATGGACGGCTTGTATTTTTAACGTATACTAGACCATGTATTGAATGTGTACCATGAAAAAGTTTTATCAAAATTGGGCTTGTACGGTTTTTTAGAGATATGGCTGTCCATAGAATTGGTTTTTTTGTCAGCACTAGGCCTGTAAAAATCGATGTGGCTCCAGAATCAGAATAGGCGTGTTGCGCCTGTAAGCAATGAGGCTAGTGTATTTTAGTATACAATAGGACCATTGTAAGTGAATGTGTACAGAAAGTTTTATCCAAAAATTGGCTCCGTACGAGTTTTTTTGAGATATGGCTATCCATAGATTGGTTTTTTGTCAGCACTTGGCCTATAAAGTTATTGTGTTGGCTCGCGGGGAAATAGGCGGTTGGGCCTAAGAATGAGGCTTGTGTATGTTTCAGTAATAGTAAGGACCATGTTTAGTGAATTGTGTAACAGAAAGTTTTAATAATCAAAATATTGGCTCGTTACGGGTTTTTTTTAATTGAGATATGGTCTATCATAGTAGATATGGTAATTTGTCCAAAAATAATTGACGAGGTCTAAAAATGAGGGTAGTTAAATATACAGTAGACCATGTGTTATTTCAAAGTAAATGTATTAAGTTGAAATTAATCTATAAATTATTTTTGTATTTGTTTCTTTATTGTGGTACTTTGGGATAATACCGACCCCCACACCCAGACATGAATCGTGTTATTTCACATTTTCGTATCTAAATCTACTGATTACTAGTATTAGCGTTTTAGAAACAATATTTCGTCAATATAAAACAGGAATTGTCATTATCGCAACATCACCTCCCCATCCCTCAAGACAGAGGTCAAAATGTCGAGCGTTAGTAGATAACTGATGATTGCAGAGATCTCGCCGCCCGTTCAGACCTGCGTGCATCGCCTTTGGTTTGTAACTTCCGTGTTTTACCTCTACATTTCTCCAAACCACAAAAATTCAACAAAAACACACACCATTTTTTAACCCAAAACTAATACTTTTTTATATAAAAATCACATTTTCCGCCACCCAAAATGCTGAAGTGCCTTCCAGGCCATCAGCGCGGGGCTTCGGCAGCACCTTCGGTGCTGCCCCGCGCTGGATGTCGACGAAAAGAAAAACATCCCTCGAGATGAGTACCTAATCAGTAAAATATCAAACTTCTCTAGAGGGGTGCTAATACAGAAATATAAATATGAATTGTAATGGAAAGGCAAATGATGTACCGTGCAAATCACGTGAGTGCCGCGCGGAGCCTTGCCGTAATCAGGGATTTCTCGAGAAAGATAAGATAAGACAGCGACAACAATACCTGATCAACTATACACTGCGAAAATGCCGTTGTTAAGTTTGTAATTTTGTAATTGAAGATGTTTGATTTTATTCGTTCTATCACTTGTTTGTTTCTATAAAATTTACTTATTTTTTGATGTTTCTTTCATATCTGGTTGTGATGTCACGGTATATATCCTCCAAAGTACCGTTCTTTTTTTAAATTATAAAATATAATTTTAATAATATAATTTAATCCTGAAGTGATTGAACTTAAACACGAAAATGTCAACCACTCACCGAATAAAGAAAAAAACTTAAAAAAAGACTGGGATTCAGTGAAAATAGGTTAGTTGTATTGTTTCATGAACTAGGGTCAGGAGTAGTTAATCATGCGAAACCAGGTTAGGATTCAAGTTCCGGCGGCATTAGTTCTTTTTATGGATTGGAATCTATGGCCAGTTTCACGACTTGCTATATGAAGTAACAGCTTTTTGTGAAATGGAGGAAAGAATTCTCTCCATATTGGCGGGGTGGGGCGTGGACGTTATCAGAGAGCCAAAATGTAACATGTTGAAAGCCACTAAAACTAATTCTGCTCACTTGTTGAAAAATATCTCACATATCTTCCTCATATTTCATCAGCATTTTCAGTTTCAAAATATTGGTTAACTTCTTGCTGTTTATTGTTTACATATAAAAACTGCTCATAAAGTTTAATAAACTTGGTGAACACTCGGTATATATTGCATAATGTTATAATAAAAATATTGAATTATGTCTTCAGATAACAAACAAGCCGAATAACGAATGTGGGCCCACTTATTAAAGTCTACCGCACTTAAACTTTACTTTCTAATTTTTAAAATAAAATTTTGACAATAGTGCTGAAGGTGGCTTAAAGTAAATATTCTATCAGTAGCCCATAATTACTAGTTTATCCTCCGTGATAAGCCCATTTGTAGGCTACACATGTGCCCACTTGCCAGTCTTGTTTTTAAAGCCTTTGGAATTTGCCCCCAATCCCTTTCTTTAAATATACTAGTTTTTATTATTTCTTAACACTAAAAGTTTTGTTTACTTCTCATGTTGTATCAAATCTCCCAAAGACCTGGAAGAGGCCTGCTCACCATCATTTTAAATGGAGAGGTTTTGCATCTCGAAAAAGTTGCAAAATGTTTACAAGAAATACTAGGAACACTCAGAATAAAACTAAGGATATTTTTAAATTTCATATTAATACTCAAATTTCATAAGAATTATTTTAATTATTAAGGTTGTATACTTACAGAAACTGTAAGCAAGATAGTATTCCCCCTTTTTGTGACAAGAGAAAAAATCGGAGAATTTTAATTTATATACCTAATGCACTAACACAATTGTAATGTGACTATTTAAATTATTAATAAACAATCTAGATAAAGGATTGCTAAACAGTCATTTGCCATTTTAAAGTTTCCAATTTTCTCCAATAAAAAATTAATTAAATCTTCATTTTAAAAACTAAGCCGTACGAAAATGTAGACTTAAATTTTTATAACCTAACAATCCAAATGTCAAACTTCATCCGATGACACACACAGTTTTATTTTTTTTTTATTTTGTTCTTACTGTAGCTTCTGCTGAAAAGAGGGTTTATAGTCTTGTGAAGGAGGAACAAATTGAGTCGTGAGAAAGACTGTAAAGCCTGTTTTACAGCCAGCGTGTAGATGGGAAAGGCAGGCTGCAGTGATAAAGAGTCCATCATATTTTCCCCACATATTCTTTAAATCATCTTCAACAATTCTTTAACCCGATGCACTTTTACGCCCTTATTTTATTATGAGTTATCGTAATGGGAGATGTTTTATTTTAAAGATGAGTACGATCCAAATGGCTATCAGTTCAGTAAGCTTTTAAATAATATCAAACGAAAATTCATGAGGTTTATTTAAACAAAGTTTATATTATTAAATGGACGCAATGTTAGTGAAGAATTTTGTGTGAAAAAACAGAAAGTATTCTTGAATGCTCTATAATTTTATTTACTAACACATTTGTGTAGATTATACAACTGTTGGTGTATCCTCGTATTGACCACCATGTTAATCCTATAAGGATATATGTACTTTGTGATGAAACGGAAGCCACCTATTCATACAGAGCAACGCTGTGGATTTTGTATGGTTAGAATTTAATTTAACTATAAATATTGCAGAATGTTGTATTTTTCTTTCACTCTCAAACATCTTCACTATGAAGATCGGGGAATGTGGTAATGTCTGGTTATGACTGCCAGCGCACCGAGTCGGTCGAAGGTCAAAATCGAATCATCAAGGGGCTTGACATATTTCATTTCTGTCTGTCCGTCCACACTCGATATCACGAGAAACAATTTGACCTAAACAAAATTTGAAAATTTTTCATGAAAGCGTCCATTTCTATACCAAAGTAACATTGTTGAATTTCAATGATGGTTACATGTATACTACATAGGATTTGGCTGAGCGTTAGCAGATATTTCTACTTTGGTGGTTATAACTATGATGTTATATGTATAGACTTAAAAGAAAAAAAAGATAAAGTATTGAGAGACAATACGATAACAACGAGAAACCATAATAGAGTAAATATAATTATAAAAATACTTAAGTACAGCCATATTGACGTTCAACATCTGATGTTGGTTGACTTCGATATTCTGATGTATTAGTTTATTTCTAAATAGGAAAACAAAATAATTTCAAAGATAGTACCATGTCGCTTATATGGGATTTGGTTGGGTGTTAGCAAAGTATACCAAACACAACTTGTCTATTTTAGAGAGATTATATAAAGAAATTACATTTTAATTTCACACTTATACCTATATTTTAGGTTATTACTTACCTTGCTTATTATAACTTATTTACTGTGTTATTATTAATTCCTCAATATATTAATTATTGTTACTTATTAATTAATTACTATATTTATACTTTTTTGCTAAAGATTTCTTTGTTACTGAAAAAAAGTAGTAAACAATAACATCACCTGTGTTACTATATATAATTTAACACAATATGATTATATGTTATTGAGTTGAGTTAGAAATCGTTTTTTTTTAACATATCTATACATTTGGGTTTACCGTGTGGAGAAAAATTGGACAAATAAGGTCATAAATAGAGAGCCAGTGCAGATAATCCATAACTATCCATTTAGGCATAAGGTTAACGTAATGGCTTAACTATACTGGTCAAATCAAGTTAAGCATTTCCTTCTGGCTATGAGTTAATTTTTTCTAATGTATCATGTATTACCTTAGAAAGCTGTTTGAAATTGTAATACTCTGTGTGAATTATCTTTTATTAAATACCAAAAAATAATACAGGATTTTTTTCTGTCTTTTTTTGCTTTTTTCCCTTCTGCAATATACAAATAAATCTTTAGCTATTTTTGGACTCGAAAATTTGCACGTACACTTAAATTCTACCAGTAGGGCAAATCATGTTTGGATGAAGTGACAGCATGTGGCTGGGACCCTTACCAAATCTCAAACCTCCGTTAGGATATCTCAAAAACGATTCCAATATGCTTTGATTGTGCAGGTAACATGCTTCATTTGTACATAGACCAAGAATTAATTCGATGAATGTGCTATATATATCCATGGAACCTCGTGATTGATGTTTTATTAAAGTCTATCACTTAGTACGGACTCTGGACATACTTTTCCCGCTTTTAATTATTCTAATGGAATTATTCTCAATTTTACAAAATGTGTAACATACTGTAAATATAGGTACTTATTATACAACTAAATAATACATGCTGATTATAATAAGATTGATTAATAAAGCCTCAAAGTCAAAGTCCAAAAAAGTCAAAGTCAAAATTTCTTTATTGCCATAATAACATAAGTAACATGCCATTGGCTTGCTGTTCAAAAGTAAATATAACTAAAAACTACTAACCAATCTATGTATCGGTTACTCTATCTACTACCCCGTTTTATTATACTCCTTCTATAGAATGAAAACAATTTTCAATTAGAAATGACTTGAGCTTTCTTTTAAAAAATAGTTTTAGATCCAAGTTAGATTTAAGGTTGATCAGGGAGAGCGTTTTAAAACAATGATAATGGCACTGTAATAGGTGTGCCTGTGATGCTTATATGAAGGAAGTGGTATGATAAAGGACATATTCATACTATTTTTGTTTGTTCTTCGTTAGGTCTTAATATCCAGATTGAGGGACAAAGAGATTAGACAAAGATTACCAAATGGTTCTGCTTAGAAAAATACATCAAAGTGTTAAAAAAAATGTAAAACTACTAAGGGGAAATGTCCCAGTAACTTCAAGCTTTTTTAAAACAGATTTACAAGAGTCTCTTTGACACGAATGCCAGAAAACAATTCGCAGCCATTGCCGCTCTTCTGCAAGGACAAAGATACAATTTGCGTATTGCCATCTCTCGCTGAACCCCAGATGGTCTACCGCATTAAAGAAAGGAAAGGGAAAAATAAGTGCATAATATGTTGTAAGTAGAACATCAGTGTTTACAAAATGAGAAAGCCTACGCAGGAAACAAATATTCCAGAACTTATCCTCTGCCGCCAACTGTCGCTTATATTGACAGGGTAAAAAACTTAAATTTGCTGTCAATAGATAAGCCCAAAAATTTTAACGCTTTGTTCAGAAAAGACTTCTACATCATCAACCCAAACCACTAAGGTCATCATTAATGCCTTTCTTTGTGATAGCCAAATTCAAAGTAATGTGGTTTTTATTAGTGTTGATAACCTAATCCCATATATTCTTGGAACGCTCATTGGGACTATCCGGTTAAGATTCTATACAAAAGTTTTAACCTCACATGATTTCACGACATTTGGCTGCTCTATCACAATTGATGTGTCGTTCCGCAAACAAGCACAAGTTGGGCATCTGAGATACATCTTCTAAGAAATAAGTTCATTAATATATACCAAATTAAACCAAAAGAGGACCCAGAATGGAACCCTGGGGTACACCCGCCTTTAACGAGTTTGCACATCAGAATGCCAATGCTTTAAATGTGTTTCCATCTACCACACATAAAGGCAATTCTCTACAAACTTGTCGACGTTCCTTTTCAAGTAAGAAGAAAACCAACTGACTTTGCGAACACCAACGTATACCAAAATGCTCTCAAAGCTTTCTTTAGTGGGGGGGAGATGCTCCATGAGGAACCATTGTTTCGAATATGCTCTTTCGCAAAATCGTAAAAATACTACCAGAAGCCAGACTTTTTGCCCTCTATCCAGGAGGCCTTGAATGACTTTATCAATGAAAGTAAAACATAGCATTGGACCAGTTGACCCCCCTTTGGACAAATCCAAATCTGAGTTTTGCTGAACAAAATGTTTATTTTGGAATCAGAAAGGACCATAATCTACTTCAAAGCTGCCTTTTCAAAATAACCTTAGAGAGGAACGTTGAAACAATGGACGATCCGGCCCTAAAGTTATCTCGAGAATCATTCAACTTTTTCCTGCTTTTGTGCAATGGCCTTTTAACGATAGCCAGTAGTTTTAAACACATCTGGAAAGATTCCCACTTTCAAAAGAACAGTTATACGAGAATGCACAAGTGGAATTCAGCAAGGGAATTTCCTCAACATGGACTTAAGCAGTTTAGAATGACATGTTTGGTCATAGCCTGAGGAAGGCTTTTGCTTTTAAAGATTTTATAATGTCCTGACATTTCCTTCCTCACAAACAGGAGTAAAAAATAAAGAATAGGTGTTATAGCAGAGGAAGATAATCTGAAAAAAAAACAAAAACCATCCCCCCCCCAAGTAGAAGTGAAACCAATTATGGGAAACATTTTATTAAAGAATATTATTAATAATCATTTGGGAGGACCTAAGCTTTGGGATCAACATCACCATCAACAGCCCTCTTTCATCCCTTAATGGTTTGAGGAACGAAGCATTGGTGCTTTTTCTTACCCCTATTTTTCGTTCACTATATCCCATACAGTTTTTGCTTTATTTGAAGAGTTCTGGCATATCCTTCCAGCACATTCTGGCTTGATTTTTGGCCCAATTCCTAATTTTAGACTTTGTATTGCCGGCGTTTTAATGATAAATAAATGCTGTCCTTCTCACATCAGAAGAAATCCAAAATCTTTAGTCAAGTGATGATTTGGGATTCTTCTGATGTGAGAAGACAGCCATGTTATTTATCATTAAAAATTTATATAATTGACAATGAATAAGTACTGTTTTGCGAAATACGGATATCTTTTAACTGCCTATTTGTCTGCCTGCCTCTCCTCAAAGATACCTCGAAAGTGAAAATTACCCTATAGAAAAAAAATAAACCCAAGCAATATAGGACGTAGAAGAGATAAGAGACAATAGAAAAAAACAAAAAAACTAAAAAATGCCCGAGAGATGAATAAACACCATAGAATCATATACATAGTATTAGTTTCTATTGGCTAACAATTCCTTAACCCAGTTCAATTCACCGGATATGGATCTTTACCGGATAACCATGGGTCAGGTACTGACTTCATAACACACAATTTCGTTTCTTCGTCCGTGCTGATATTTCGGTGTAAGGGGAACTCAAAAATGGGTAGGAAAATAAATTATTTATTTTATTAATCTAAGTTTTTCTATCCAAAGTGGGGAGGGCGCATCCGTGCGTTTAAATTAACTCTATAAGTTATATTTTTTAGATGTAACTGTTTTAAAAACAATTTTGTTAAGTAAACGTTGTAATTTTAAATGGAAATTTCAAAACTCCGAAAGGAAAATGAAATTAAGTCTGATTTCTAGAAGTTTCCTCATGCTACTTCTGCTACAAATCTATCAAATGTTTTAATCGTTTTCACGTAAATAAATTCCCAGCCCTATTATTACCTTTTAATTCATTGTTCAGCCACCAAATAAAAGATTGGTTTTGGATGGTAAAAATGTGCTATAGGTTTAGAATACTGTATTTAACTCTAAGATAGTCGGGAGTAGATTATGGGTTAGAGATTGTTGAGAACAACATTCTTAGGTTAGCTTATTGAGAATAACATTTTTTGGTTGGTGAGTTACGTTTTTCATTCTTATCTTATGCTGTATCGTTTAATAAAAATGCACTGTGCATTACTTTTGAGTTTGTAGCATAGTAAAATCATTAAATTTAATATGAAAAGCGGTAGGGTGGGGTGGTGGTGGGCTGTTTCGAGGTGGGCGGTTTGGGGGGGGGGCGAGGTTGGGGGTGGGGTGGGGTGGGGGGTGGTTAGAGGTGGTGGGCGTGGTGAGGGTTTTGCGGGGGGATGTTTGGTTTCTGGGGGGGGGGGTGGTTTGAGTTGTTGGAGTTTGTGTTAGGTTTGTGGGATTATTAACACCGGTTGTTGGATTTGGGGAGGGCGTAGGGTACTTGTGTTGCGAGAGATTTGGTTGAGGGGGTTATTGTAGGGGAGCGGGGGGGGGTGGGTGAGGTTTGGTTATAAAGCTTGAGCTGGGTGGGTGGGTTGGGTGGGTTGGGGTGTGTTAGGGGGGGGGTGGGGGTTCTTGGTGTGTTGAGGGTTTGTGGGTGTGGTGGTTTGATGTTAGGTTTGGGGGTATTTTGTGAGAGGAGTTTTTTGGTTCTTGAGTTGCAAAGTTGTTGTTGACGATGGGTGTTTAGGGCGGTTGGGTTGTGTTTCAATTGGTTATGGCTGTAAAGGGGGTCTTGTTATATATAAGTTTAAATTGTAATAACTTTACATTAATTTTTTGTTTAACCTTAACATTGTAAACAACTTCCGAAACACCAACCGCAAATCTAATTCGTACGTATTTATATTTGTTTTTTTTATTTTATTTAATGTTATTAAGTTTAATATTAAATATATTTATTTTTTTAATTTTTTTAAATTTTAAATTATTTTAAATTTCTCTATTTTAATTTTTCTTTTTTAAATATACAATTATGTGTTATATTTTAATTTTTATTTTGTAGTAATTGTTAATAATTTTTAATATTGTTTATTGTTGTGAATGATTTTTAAGTTTTTTTATTAATATTTTTTTGAATTTTTAACAATTTTATTTTTTTTTTAATTAATTTTTTATAAATCTTATATTATGAATAAATTTAAATTCAGCAAATTTTTTTAAATATTTAAAATTTTTTAATTTTATATTAATTAACTTTTGTCTTAAAATTAATACTTTATTAATATTAGTAAATTTTTTTAAATTTTTTTAATTTTTTAAATTTAAAATAAATTTAAATGTTTATTATTCTTTTTAAAATTTTTTTTAATAATTTTTATTAATTATAATTTTTAAAATAATATACCATTATTATAATTTTTAATACTTTTTATTTTTATTTAAATTTTAATATTTAAAAAGTCACGAAAATATAAAAAAAAAAAATAGTCCTAATCAATCAAGCTGATTTTGTACAGTTGTTTATTTTTATTTTTAAATTATTTTATTTTTAATTTTGTTTTAATAATAATTTTAATTTAATTAATAATTTTTCTGAAGTTTAAATTTATTTTTTTTAATTTATTTTTTATATTTTTTTAATTCTTTTTTTGAATTATTGTTTGTTAAATTTATATACTTTATTTTTTTTCTAATTTATTTTTATTCACTTAATATTTTTATTTATTATAATAATATAATTACATTTAAATCGATTATTTTTTGTAAAAAATATAAATTTTAATTTTTAAATAATTATTATTGTTTAAATCTTGTTTTTTATAATATTTTTATTTTTCTTTAATTTTTTTTTGTTTTAAATTTTAACTTATTAATTATTATTGCTTTTTTTAATATAATTCTTTTTTTAAATTTTTTCTTTTTTTTGTTTTTAATAATATAATATGCTTATATAATATTTTTCTGATATATTTTTTTTACCATTTTTTAAATTGTTATTAATAGATTATTTTGTAATCTTTTTATAATAATTTAAATAAATTATAATAAATCTTATAAATACCTGGTTTTTTAACGTTTTTAAATGATAATAGGCTTGCCAATTTGCATGATAGGCTACTAAGGATATTTCAATATTCGTAGAGAAAAAATCTTTTTAGAACTCCTTTCCCAATATTAGGCTAGTTATGTTAAAGGGGACATTTAGGGTGAGAAACTAAAGAATTATAGGAACGGTTGGTCTCTTTGGTACGCTGCACAGCTATTGATATAGCAACAATCACGGGAAATGAATTCATTAATATTTATGGATTATTTCAACTTACAAAAATTAATATTCAGCAAAACTGGAAATCTCTATGTCATAGGTTTTTTTCAAATAAACAGTTACAGTTACGACGAGAGAGAGCAGCTGGTTTTTTATATTATTCCAAGAAAAATAATAATTAAATGATGAACGAAAAAAATAAGGTGGTAGGGTCCACATAAGAACGGACCCGGTTTTTTATATTCGAAATTGGCAAATGATATTTACTTAATACATAAATCCATCGATATAATCAATCAGATTAACTGATTGTAATTATTTTTAACCCTAAGAACATGTTAATCGACATAACTTTAATTATGTCGGTTAATGCCGCTTTTGTGGTTGTTTAACCGTCAAAATTTTTGTCGATCCAAATACTATTCCCTCGTATAATTACTTTTTATAATATAACTCCGTGGTAACGTATAGATATAATTCATTGCACCATGAGAGTGGATTCGGGAAGAAAAAATGCATAAGGAAACACATGAGTTTTTTATTCCTCTTTGTATTATGGTTGATGGAACGCCTAGCAAGCTTGTTATTTTGAACGTAAAAAGGAAAACTGCGAACGCTCGTTTGTTGTGAACCCGCCATATTGCCCGCTTGCCCGTTCTGTATCACTTTAGTGCCCAGAGCTGTGGATATTTGTAAGTTTTAATAGTTTTTATAAACGCGTGTGTTTTAGATGTCGTATTTAATGGTGTAGTGTGGTTGTTTGATCTGTCGCTAGTAGTGTAAACATATATATTTTAGAATAAATATCAATTTCTATTTTACTGAATGATAAATATGTTTGAGAAATTACCAGGCTTTTTGTGTAGGGCCTATGGCAAAATGGACTTTTGCGCTAAAATTTCATTTCACAGTAGTTTGTTTTATTGTTTTTCACTTACTAAAAATAACGTCTTATTTATACGCACAATCTTTTAGGCTCCTGATGAAGTAGACTAATTTATTGTTTGGTTAAATAGATAGTTTTTTTTCACAATAATATATATATATGCCTGTTTAATTTCTTATGGTTTATGATTATAATAACTGTTTGGGTTATTCTAGATATTTTTTCAATATCTTTTAGTTATATTTATATTTTTTTCTAACTACATAATATTTCATTTTAAGTTACTTATAAACCATAAATTTATAAATTTTGATATAGTACAAGCTTTTAGAAACTAACTTTTATATTTTGCTGAATGAAAATTTTATTTCCGCCCAAAAATTTTTTGGAATAATGGCAAAATTTAACTTTTTTACTTTGTCAATAAAATAATTTATGGTAATTATTTCATTACTACTGTAATATTCTTTATTTTAATCTAAGTTAATAAAAATATGCAAAATAAAACATGATTATATTCATAGATAAAATGTATTAGCAAAAACTTTGTTTTTAACCAAAGTACTTACGTGTACACACCGATTTTCAGAATTTATACGCATCGCTTGCTTTTTTGTTCTATAGCTTTATGATGCTTCTCATGAAATGTGTATAATGTCTTATGTTTTTTCTGAAAAAACTAAGATAAAATTTGGACCACAGAATGGCTTATCGTCCACTTATAAATATTTTCTCACTATATAACTTCCATTTGCTAGGTATGGTCCCCCCCAAATTTAAGAAATATTTTTAGTAAAATTTTTTTTATATCTTGATTAAAAAAAGTGGTTTTTTATTAGAAAAATTTTTGATGGTTAAATTTTACAATATAGTGCAATTCTACGTTTTAATTTCTGAACACAAAAATATATACTCTTAATTTATATTGCTTTTAATTTTATATTAATGTTAATATTCTTTTTTTTCTAAAAAAAAACCTTGCCGTGGAAAGCTCCCCAAAACAGCCCGACACTACAGGATGAAAGTAATGACAATGCCCCAGTTTCTTAGGGTTAACAACCTTAAAAATAATCTATTAATGAAACAGCTGGTAAAACACTTTCAAATAATACAATTAATGGTAATATTTTAAATTTCATGTAACATTTGTGTATTAAAATGGCCGTCAATCTTAGGAAGCTTCACGAAAATTTGCTTTAAACCCTTTAACGCTCTCAACTTTTTTTTGGTTTCCGATATTTTACAACCTACCTCATTATTTTGCTTCTGTGCACGCTTTATTTTTACTTATGTAATCCCCTAGACGCGACTGTGGTTGAAATTCTCAACCACACCGATAACATTCTTTCTGTTGCACACCTCTAAAATTTGCAACATTTTAAACATGTTTTATTAGATTTAAAACTTTAAATACTGGGTTTAACCCCCCCCCCCCCCCCCCCCCCCCCCCCCCCCCCATAATATATACCTACATTCACACAAATATGGGTTGTATCTAGACTCTGGAAAAATAATTTTTAAAAATCCTTTTCTTTTATTTGATATATTTTAGGCTATGGTTTGTGATATTTCGACCAGTGACCTTTCAGGTATATGCATAATTTTTTACCTCATGCTTCACTGTTTAAAATTTTAAACCACTTTAGGGATTAGGGTTTAAAAATTTACAAAATTAATAATGGAATAAACATTATTTATTTAAACCCCAAAAAGTTAATCGTCATTAAACAGAAACTTAGTTTTCATTTTGAAACATAATTGTTGATAAAAAAAAAACATCTCAATTATTAAAAGGCAAAACAGGTTATCCCAAACCAATATAAACCAACAATTATCATAAAACCCTTAAATTATGTTAAAGCAATAAAAAAAGTAATATATATAACAGCTTAAGTTCAAATAACCATAACTATTTATAACGAAAAGTATTCTAAAATCAATGGTAAAAATTTTAAATGTAAACAATGTTACAATTCTAACAATTTTTTTTGCTAAGAGAAAATTAACAAGGTTAATAATTAATATATTAAACTATCATAGAAATCATCTAACTCAATAAATCATCATCTACTTAACTCCAAATTAATTTATACTGTATCATATATTAAACTCCAAATAATATATTTTGATTTAACCATACATTCAGGAAGAAAAAAATATTTATAGGCCTAATCAAAATACGTAGGTTCATTTGGAAATGAAAAAACATCTTTAATCTAACTCTAATTTAAAAACTTAAATATCTTATTAAAAAAAGAAGTATATAAAATTATAAATTATTAGCTCAGTGGCTTGTTGGAATGGGTGCGAAGCAGGCTTAGGGCACACAGGGCTGCTAATCACAATTTCTCACAGGCAATAACTTGCTGGCTAGCTTACATTTTTCCTTCGTACTTTACAATTCCTTGCCACATCCTACGAGAAGAAGTGGGGAATTGAGAAAGATGTTCTCCAACATTATTAAGCGTGCCTAAATAATTCGTTACCTTTCTAAACCAGTTTACTGATGGTATTAGCTTTTTTGGTGTGTTCTACATACGGAGGAAATTCCCCAATGAGTTCTGGCTGACCGTCAAGCTTTTCCACAAAAAAGTAGTTGTCCATTGGTTTTTTTTTTTTCTATTTTCAGTTGAAAATTATAACTTTATACCAAAATAAATGAGTTGGACTATGACAGATTCTAAAAAGAAAAATATACAGATTTTCGCTAAAACCAACTATTTTCTTGATTTTCTGGGCTCTATTCCATAACAATGATTTGTTTTATACTACAAAAATTACCTTCTAAAATGTCATGTAAACTTTCAAGCAAAGTACATTATTTTTTGTTTATAACATTTTGCATGCCCAAAGATAATTCGTTCTTATCCTGATAATTTTGTCTTCTTAGAGGAGGCCTATCCACACTTAAAAAGTGTATAACCACCAATTCCAAAATCTATTAAAGATCACAACTTTTTATAATTATTATAAAATTTACCATAATTATAGGACAAAATTCCTTTTAGTGTGATATTTAATTTTGTTTTAAGTGGAGTCTATATGGCTTAATATAAATTTAAAAACAAAGCATAAATGTAAACGTTCTCATAATATCACGACCAATGCTAAATAATTTAAATGTTATTAAAATCCCCACCTTTACTCAGCTGCAGTTTAAAAACGTAATGGCAAAACAGGATTTTCTCTGATGTCAACTAAATTCCTAGAACCGCAACGCTGGTCGCAAGAATGGCAGACCACTTTTTTTTGTTTATCCTCGATATAGAGGTAGAGTGCAGTACGAGAGTTCCGTTCACGTCTATTTTCATATCCCAAACATGTCATGGTGGAATTCTCAAGAATGGCTAGTTTGCTGTCAGAGGACTATCTTCCGCACAATCCGTATGAGCCAAACTTACCTTAATTGAAAAGTGGTTGAAAATATCAACCACCGTAGCGTTAAACGAAACTGAATGCATATTTGGGTGTGCACAAGGAAGTTTCCAAGTGGTCCGATATTTCTGACCAGTGAGACAGTTAAGGGAAATTAAACATTATTTTAGGCAACCTATAGAAGGGTTTTAAAAGGACGATAAATATATGTTTTTTAATGGCTTCAGGATGCTTGGGTATAGTACCTAAGAGATCCATTAATGTGATAATTTTGTGGAAAGGTAACAGAAATGTAACTGTCAGAGGAGCTAACATGGTCGTCTTTCAGATGCAAAAAAAAGAAGGTAATGGTGGAACTACAACTTTAGTAAAAACGTTTTCGTTCTGTTTCATTTATGTTAAAGTTATGAGTTTCCCTGATTTTGAGGTTATGTTCATTTATTATTTAGTTATCATTAAATTCAACATTTTAATTTAAACATATGACATTGTTAATTACCTTTTATATCGATTGATAGTCTAAGATGATTGCGATATGCGAATATTAGGGTATCGATGATTAAAATTTCTGTCGATATAAAAAAACCGGGTCCGCTTATTGGACCGTACCCGAAATAAAAGCTATTAGCCATGAAGTAAAACAGTTCAAGTCTGAAATCGTTACTTTACACGGAAGTCATGGGTGTAGAGTACGATAAGTGAAAAACCCCCCCGGTTTCATATCGATTAGTACGATCATCGGTACGTAATATTACAACTTTATCTGAATACAGCGTTAATATGGTTGTAAGTATTATAAAGTGGCCACCAACACAATCGGATTATGATCATTGAATGATTCGAATCATAGATATTCATGACAATCCAAAAGATTGGAAAGCAAAATGTTATCGAACAAATAACATGTTTGATATTTCAAAGAGGGTCAGAGTCAATATTGAAGTGGTCCAATAATAGTTAAATTAATTTACTGGGACTATTTTTTTTTGAATATTTTAGTTGTTTTATGTTTTTATTTACCCATACTCGTAAAGAGGTTTCTCCAAAAATATTATTTTTTTAAATAATTTTAATCTTTCACAGTTTCTATGCATGGCCGGCCCATTTTTTTTGTTTGCTGGAGAATCCTAACAATTCTTTCTTTATGCTTGTTGTAGACATTCAGCGTTTAATATTTGATTATCACTGGATTGGGATTTGATGCTACAGCGTCTATCCAAACCAACACCTCATTTCCTTTTTACAGAAAGATGCTCTTCTACAAATACTTTATCTTTCTTTCCATGAGCTCTAAAAGCAAAGATTTTAAACTCCCAAAAGTTAAGTATTGAAAATTGGCAAATTTGCACTTAGCCTATTTGGAAACATTAAAAAAACAAAGAAGGGATGATTTATTACAGTTTCAAAACTTTTATGTTCAGTTAGATAGCATAGCTTACTAATTATAAAAGTAATAGTCTTTATTATGCCTTAAAACATGTTTCCTTAATTTTTTATACCAGTTTTGTGAAAATTGAAATTTTTGAGAGTATTATGAGCATGTCCTCTGGTGGGGGACATGATATAAAAATCTGATTTTTTTCACAGCATGTATAATATAAATGTTGGGTGGCTGAAGTAATGTTATAAATTTGAACTTTGGATATTTAATTTGACCTCTGAGCAAAGTTATGAAATTTTTCAAAAGTTAAGAAAAAAACAGATATTTTGCTCAATTGTAAATATTATGCGAATTATTTAAATATGAAGGTGGTAATTGGCCTATGGTTTGAATTGAATTGCAGGTTTTTACTCTGCATTGGATATACTTGTGTTTGATGAATTATGAAAATATTTAAAAATAGTCAAGGAACTCCTTCATTGGAACCATTTCATCATGGATTGACCCAAGAACAATATGTTGTTGCTAGTTTCCAAATTTTTGAAATTAATGTATAAATATTAATATAATTTAACAAATTTGTATTTTATATATAATTACAACAAAACATAACATTTACTTACTTTATTGTATTTTCACAAGGTGATAAACATGACTACTCTGTGAAACAAAGAAAGACACGTACGTCACTGTTTTTGCTGCCATTAGTGAATAAACGAAACACATGAATTTTAGGTTTTGAATTTTATTTCCAAACACCAAATTTACTTTGAACGTAATTTTGAGTGATAAAAATTGTTGAAACTGAATTAAGTTGTTCAGAGGCTTTTTACAAATCGTTTTGTAGTGAAAACTATACTTTTATAGATGTAAAAATAAATGTATATGTTCCCAGATTACATAAAATAACTAAACGTTTAATTTAAACAACGTTTCAGGAGCATAAGTACCTTACGATTCGTTAATTAACCAATCTGAAATTGTATTTATGCAAGATACTGATCGCCTGTCACAAAAAGTACACATTCATTAATAAAAAAGTAATAGTTTTTTTTTAATTTGCAACTAAAAGTATGTATAAACGGATTTTTCCCCCCATCTCTATATATTCATAATACCAAATTTATAATGTTCAAAACAAGACTTCTCAAGTATCATTTTTTTAGATTAACGTTGTTCTTCTTTCACTTTTTTTTCCTTGCAGAGAAACACTAAAACTGGAAATAGAAAAAACTACCTAAATAATAATGAAATGCTAACAAACATAAATGATCTGCATTATCTGTCCCGCAGTCAATTCAAAACCCTCCCATTAGGCAATACCATCGACAGTGTATCAACTTTGCTCACACAACTAATGAAAAAGAAGTTTTAGAAATAATTAGCTCTCTCAAATTCAAAATTACTCAGTGTGGTTTGGATGAGGTACCATCCAAGGCTGTCAAGCATTGTGCTGAACAACAAAATCGCTGCCGGCCGCCCCTTGCTGCTGTGATAAAATTAAATCATTTGAACAAGGCGACACTTCCCATCATTAACTAAAAATTATCGAAGATTTTTACCCAAAACACAAGACTGGGAACAAGACTACAAAATTAGATGAACTATTCGGCCAATCTCATTGATATCCACATTTTTTCAAACAATAATAGAAAAAATTGCATATCAAAAGGATGACTGAAACATCTGCAAAAACCAAGAGCTGCATAACAAAACATCAAGCACGGCTTCTTAAAAGGAAGATCAACACTAAGTGCATTAGTTCAGCCTAGTTGAATTTGTCACAGATCAGCTGGAGGACAACAAACTGTAGCAGCCGTTTATGGTTGAACTATAGCAAAAAGCTTTCGACTGGCTTGGGACTACGAACCTCATTCTAACTAAACTGGCAACTCTAGGTGTCAGGGGAGGGTCCGGGGAACTCGGATAGCGAGTTACACTAGAAGGACGCCAACAGCTTGTAGAATTACAAACATCAACAAATTGGAAAGAAGACAATCTTCGAATCCACCTTTCCAACCCTCAAATAGAGGAGTACCATAAGGCACAGTTTTGGGCCCCTTTTCATGTTTGTCCTTTTTACCAATGATTTCCCAAATTCCATAAATTATAACTCTGGTAATGTATGATGCCCCGCCCCGATGACACTACTCTCCTTCTAACCACAAATACTGCTGAAAGAGCACCACCCTGACATAATAATCAACAACGCAAGAAAACATTTCCACTACTGTACTCCCAAAACGACCTGGTAATAAATCCCCAAACAACTCAAGACAAACCTGCATAAACTTAAGTAGGCGACTGGAACGAGGAGACCAAAAATTCCTGATCTCTTGGTAGAAAAAGAAAGCCAAATTACTGGGAGTTAACCATAGACTCTGATCTTTCCTGGACTACTCATGTCAATAATTTGAGCATGAAGCTTGCATCAGGAGTTTTTGTTGTGAGAAGACTGAAGTGGATTGGAGGACTCAATATAGCGAAAGCAGCCTACTACGCCTTGATTGAAATCCCACATTAGGTATGGTTTGATAGTGTGGGGTGGCACAACCAAACAAAACCTAAATAGAATCCTAGTCCTACAAAAGAAAGCAATAAAGAACACGTTGCTGATCTAAAACCAACCGAGAGTTGTAGAGAAAATTTCAAAGCACTAGGAATTCACACAGTGATAAGTCCTCTATATCCACACTGTTGTTTACCCACACACACCAGCAGGACTACAGACGATGGGAGAATATCCACCACTAACAACACGAGACGAGCAAAAGACTACATACTTCCAACTACACCACACTACACAGTACAGCAAGAAGCCGTCGTAACATCGGCACCGTACACTGTATAATGCACTACCAGAATCACTGAAAAACCTGAACACCCAACAACTGACGAGATCAACTACAGGACTGGGCTGGTGGAACCACCGTCTATACCACATTGGAGGGAATTCTTTCAACCATGACACAAACCAACTAAATTTTGTAAAGTTCAAGAAGCATGGACGACGAATTCTGTATTTTGACGGCCATTACATTTTCTTGGATGTAAATTTTAAATCACCAGCATTTTGATTGATTGATTGATCATTTTATAATAATATGAGAATATGCGTAATGTTTTTCCTCCTGGGTAGCAATTTTAACACCCGCATTTGAGAAGTTGTTGAAGCATCTTCTCTAGAACTCTGTACTTCTCTTCTGTACAAATACTCACAGAGATGCAAGGAGGTCGCCTGATATACCACTTTCTAAACTTAGCTTCATGGTCCTCTACAAGCATTCGACTGTCTGTTACTATCTATAAAATGAAATACGTTTATTATATGAAAGTGTTTATAGCTAATACATTAGTTATTGTTCAAAAATCAGTATCGGTTAATTATATAGAAAGTTAAAATTAAGTAATATTGTTTGTCAATATCGATATAAAAACCGGGTTCGCTTATCGTACTCTGCGCGAGTCATGCTGTAAGTTTTTTTGTTGATGTTGTGTTTTTATTTAAGATTTTATAGCTGTTTTGATCATAATACAGTTAGCCTAATATGTAAAATACCAAGGACTTTTTTTGGTGGTTTAAAAACTCACTTTTTGATGTAATATTTTTTCTTGATATATTTTTTCAAGAAGTAAATGTAGGCCTACACAGGGTATATATCTTATTTTTTAGTCAATTTATCTTTATTTTGTTTATGTTGCATTTTTAAGTGAGTGGAGTAAAGTTAGTACTTTACAACGAAGTCTAACAAAAAGTTTTATTTAAAAAACTTTTTATATTTTTTTTAACATACAATGGTAAGTAATTTAAGTTATTATTTTGTTCTGTAGCATTTAAAAAAATATATATGTGACACATAATTTTAATGTATTTATTATTTACTTTAAATCCTAAAATTGCATAGGAACACAGTTATTAGAGGGTTAAAAACTGTGTTTTCTGAAATGCCAAAAAATTCATCTTCTACATTGCTGTAATTTTATTGTTAAAAAGTCTTCCAAGATTTTGTCATTCAAGATTACGGTAAATTATAAGTGAGATTAAGAGTGAATAAATTGTATTGCAAAACAACCCAGTGAATTGATTGGCGCCTATGGGATGTGGCACCAAGCAGCTGTGCTGTGAACAGATGAAATACATTGTGACTGAACGGGAATATTAATATGGCACACACTGTTAGTATTGTATTGCAGACGCTTCATGACCTACTAGATATTGGTTGTCATTAATATGTCAAAAATAACCACTGGGTTAATGTAATTCACACTACTAACTTGGACATTGTTTACTGGCAGTTGTATTTTATTAAAACCCCAAAACAGTTTAAGCAAACTTGTAAGACATGTTACTATCCTAATATGAGCTATCTTGGTTTAAAAGATTTAAATGAGATTACCTATTTAGTAATACCTTAAATTAAGGCTTTGGTGAGGCTAAACCAACTATGTC
>NW_025783951.1:0-26016 GCF_021130785.1 Homalodisca vitripennis
GTTTAAGTACTAGTTCACAAAAATAAACGTATATACTTACCTTCTCAAACTCAAAACCGACTAGTTCGGGTTCAACGCTTGAACACCGGGACAGAGAATGCCCTTCGTAAAACTGAAGATCATACACGAAACTCAAAAGTTAAAAAACTTTATCAAACTGTTAACATAAAAATCACAGTCGAATTAACAGTTCAACAACCTAAGAGAATAAAAAAAATACCCAATTCCGGTTACCCGTCAAAAACCAAGATATAAACAGGGACAAGCACTTACTTAATATCCTTGTAGCGGAACGATTAGTGGAAATGCTTCCCCTTTAGCCTCTTTGCATTCTACTCGGGGAAGAACTACAAAGGACATTAACAGCCAATAGAGTAAGAGCAGGAGAAACAACTACAGTAACTAAACGTTACCAAATTGACTGCCAACAGAGGATTTGGAAAATTTCTAAAACCATCGTTGTACATTTTTGTATTGTACAGTATTACATAATGCATGTTGAATACTTGTTATAACTTCCTAAAATGAATGCATCTATAGATATATATTAATATATATACTATTCTAGACTTCTTATAAGTATATATATATAATATATATATATACATGTATATATTATATATATATATATAATATAAATTATATATATATATTAATTATATTAATTTATATATATATATAGTATATATATATATATATATTATATATATTTATATATAAATATATATATATATATATTTATATTAATATAATATTATAGTATATATATAATAATATATATATATATATATATATTATATATACTATATATATATATATATATATTATATATAACTGAATTATAATATATATTAATTTCAATAGAACATTGATATCCGCAAAAAGTACTTGCTCCGCCGGGGACTCGAGAACCCGGATCTCTCACTTGCCGGTGTGAAATGTGCTACCATTACATCCACAGAGCGCTTACTTTTTCCTGATTTCAATTACTTTTGTATTGTGGCCGTTATCTGTCACATATGTTGTTTGAAATAAGCCAAACCTAACATATGATCGGAAGTAACCACATACCTGTCAAAACGAAACTTTTTATTTACATTTAAAAAATTGGAAATCTCTCCAAGCTTGACATGACAAAAACAGTTTTACCTATGTCGTTTTCTAGTCCGCTCTTATTTTCTTCGAATTGTTTGTTCAAAAGTTTTAATTTAGAGTGTTTTTAATTATTGTTTTTAAACTCTTATTTACCGTCGGTTGTTTAGATTGTATTTGTGTTGATTAATTCACAAGATTCGTTCACCACAAGAAATTTGATTGTTCAATTCAAAGATATTGTATAAACAAAGGCTTAACCTAAAAAAATGTATATTAAACCTACTCCCGACCGCTATGGTGAACAGCCAGATGCCCAGGCTATAATGAAATTGTTACTCATCCCGACTCGGACAAAAGTTCGACGCTTAAGAACATGAATTGAAATGCTAAACTGTTACCCTCTTCGCCGATAACAAACAACGACTTCGGTGAATCCAAAAAAGCGACATATTACTAAAACTGCAAAATGCTTTCTCCACCTCCTAAGAAGTACTACCTCGATGTTGAGTGAGATTCATTCAAAAAACCGATTCAAGATACTTGAACCAACCCATACCAATGTTGCAGATCATAGCTACTGTCTTCCTTCCTCACAACAAGGACATGAAAATGGAACAAGGATCTCCTGATGATATAAAGAAAAATAAATCACGATCTAAGATCCCACCAATATTTTTGCGTGACGTAAATAACCACCAAGAAATAATAAAAGATATTAAGTGTAATGTAATATCAAGTTTCACAACTGAAATCAAAGCTAAATCGATTCAAGATAAACCTAACAGAAATAAATGACTACAGGAAACTAACTAACTTTTTATGAAACAAATCAAGTAAAGTTTTTCACGTTTAAACCTTCCCAGGACAAAAACCTTGAAGTGATCATTCGTAATGTTCCCTACTCTCTAACTGACGAAGAAATCAATCAAGAGTTATGTGACATGGGTTACCCGACCATTAAAGTATCAAGATTGTTCAACAAAAACAAAAGTCCAATGCCACTCTGTTTTTGTAGAGCTGGAGAATTCGGAAAGTGGTCGTGATATTATGAACCTTGAAACAATTTGTTTCACGCTCCACGCCATAGTTAAAGTGGAAAATTAAAAGAAGTCAAAAAACATCCCACAGTGTCTGAGATTGCCAAGACTTTGGTCACACAAAAAATTTCTGCAAACTGGACCCTCGCTGTGTGCGGTGCTCGGGATCCCATCTCTATTCAGACTGCCCCGGTCAGTAAAGAAACCAAACCAGTGTGTGTTAACTGCGGCGAGGAACATTACTTCAAAACTACAGGAGGTGTAAATACTACCAGGGCATCAAGCAGAAATTGACCGGTCGCAAGAAATCCTCCATAGGGGAAACGACCAAGAATCTCGTCCACAAGTTACAACGACACGACCGAAAACTCAACGAACCTAGGGAAAACTCAACCAAAATCATCTCCACCTCGATCTCCGTTGAATATGAACTCCCCCAGCTATGCTGAGGTGGCTCATCCGTCGTACATTCCTTCAACTGCAAACTCCGTAGAGGATCCACAATCTCTGGAAGCAGGTAACATCTCAGGTCTTGACGAAATAATAAGCAATGTAGTAAAAATACTCATACCCCAGTTGAAAAAAGTTATTCAGCAGGTTATTGCTTCTTTCTTTAAAAATGCCCGTGACTAACAATCAGGCCCCAACTCTCTTTAAAAACTTAATTGTTCTCAATTGGAATGCCAATGGCTTGAAAGACAAAAAACATCTCTTTACAGATTTCCTAGTAAGACATAATATAGATGTTGCATGTGTCACTGAAACTCACTTCCTGCCCAATGATAAATTTAAAATAAGTGGCTATTCTATTTACAGACAGGACCGAGTGGCTCCTCATGCCTCTGGGGGGTGTCGCAATTTTGATCAAAAGAAACATAAAAACACCACGAATTTCTTGCTCCCCAGTTACAAAGTTTAGAAGCTGTTTCCATAAAAATATTTTTACAAAATGGACTCAACTTTTTCATTAGTATCAGCATACTTACCTCCTAACAAACGTTTTGTTGATGAAGATTTTTAATAGGATTCTCTATAATAATAGTCCTACTATTTTAATGGGAGATCTAAACAGTAAAAAAACACTTTATGGGGATGTCGCACTAATAACCCAAAGGGTAATAAATTGAATGACTACTTGATGCGTACAACTAATTAATATATCTGCTCCTGTAGAACCAACATTTTATCCGTGGCAGAGAAACCAGCAACCTGACATATTAGATATTGTTTTGTTTAATAATTTCAATGAACCGATAGTACAGCAAACCTTATGCGAGTTAAACGTCTGACCACTTACCAGTAATTGTAAACTTTTTCAATTAAACCCGATTTTACCAATCCTCCATTGAAACTAATAAATGGTAAAGTTGACTGGGCTGTATTTCATAACGAATTAGAAACTAATATTATCTTGCCGAATTGTTTACAGTCTTTCGAAGATATTGACAACTGTGTACTACAATTCACTGAGCTGATTAAAAATTCGGTTAAAAAAGCAGTCGCAAAACAATCACAAACCATGTTTTGTCCTAATCGCCCTCCGCAAAGAATTCTTAATTTAATTAAAGAAAAAACATGTTTTTTAGGAGACGGTGGCAGAGACACAGGCATCCAGAAGATCGCATGCAGCTTAACAGGCTCATCAGGAAAATAAAATCAGAATTAGATATTTTCAAAATTAATGACTATCAGAAATATTTGAGTGAAAATAAACCCAGGCGATAGTTCAATGTGGCTGGCAACCAAAAGAATTCTCAGAACGCCTTCTACGATCCCTCCCCTTCAACAAGGCCAGGAGACGTACCAGAGTGACTCTGAAAAATGTGAGGTTTTTGCGAATTATTTTGAAAATGCTTTTTCCCCTAACCCTACTGTTAATTTGCAAACTGAAGATGAAGTCCAACAGGTTTTTAAATAGCACAATCTTATCTGCTGAGCTTCCCACTCAGTATATCTCAACATCTGAAATTAGAAATGTTATCCAATACCTACCGTTGAGGAAAGCTCCTGGGTATGACTTGATAACAAACTTAATATTAAAGGAACTCCCGCCAACAGCCCATCAGCTATTAAAAACTTTATTTTAATGCATGCACTACACGTTGGTTACTTTTCCTAAATCCTGCGAAACATGCTGAAGTTATTGTTATCCACAAGCCCGGTAAGCCTGTTAGAAATCCCTCTAGTTACAGACCCATCAGCCTACTACCCACTCTGGCAAAAAGTATTTGAAAAAGCTAATACAGAAGAGACTATGCAGATTCATTGAAGATGCTCAATGTATTCCTCCCCACCAATTCGGTTTTAGGGCAAAACATTCTACTACGCAGCTAACTTGCGAGGTTAAAACACAAACAATAGTGCAAGGGTTTGAAAATAAAAGACACTCTGCTGCTTTGTTTCTGGATGTTGCTCAGGCCTTTGACAAAGTATGGCACAAAGGCCTTCTGTATAAGCTATTTCAAACTGGACTTCCAAATTACTTGCAAAACATCATCGAATCATTTTTAGAAAAACCGGACTTTTTTCAGTAAAAATAAATTCTACTCATTCCACTGTTCGACAGATCCGGGCTGGTGTGCCACAAGGCCTCAATTTTAGGACCTATCCTGTTTAATATGTTCATGCATGACCTACCCATTCCAGCTCATTCTACGCTTGCTCTTTTCGCTGATGACAATGCCTTGATTTCCCAACATCAAGACATTGACACAGCAGTTGACATGCTTCAGACTGATACAGACCTACTGTTGGATTGGTTCGTTAATTGGAAAATCGCACTTAACCCTCTAAAATGTGAAGCGAAAATATTTTCGCTAAGAAAATTCAATCCCTTAAGGAATATAGAAATTCAAGATAACATCATACCATGGAATGAAAATGACAGAAACTGTTTAAATATTTGGGTGTCTTATTAGACTCTAAACTTACTTATAAACAGCACATAAATTCAAAATTAAATCAAGCAAACACAAGATTGGCACAAATGTACCCAATTATCAATAGAAGATCATCTCTTAAACTTAAATGCGCTCTTTTAATCTACCAAGGAATATTCAGACCCCTCTTAACTTATGCTTGTCCAGTTTGGGGTCCTTGCCTCCATAAATCAAAAATGAACAAACTTCAAGTATTCCAAAACAAGTTTTTGAGGAATAGCAACAAATTCTCCATGGTTTGTTAGAAACCGACAGATTCATAATGAATTAGAAATTCCGACCATCTGTGACTACATCCGAAAACTAAGTGCTACATTTCTAGAAACTCTGGACCAATCAACAGGTGCTGTCCATTTTAACATTGGCCAAAGAACTGTCAACAGAAGACTGAAAGCACGTCTTGTTCAAGACATTTTATTATAATTTGAAACTTACATTGTTTGTCAAGTACTAATTTTATTGTTTATTTTCTGTTAACTGTATTATGTTATAGGGTGTCTCCATTGGAGCAAACCCACTAATGTTTAATATTTCTATGTTCTTCTGTTCTCTATGATTCAAACTTCTGTGTATAATTATTTACTTGTAGTAATTGAACCAGAAATAAAGCTTTTGAAAAAAAAAAAAAAAAAAAAAAAACATTAAATTGTATAAATGGCAATTGCCTTATTTAATTTCAATAGACATTGAATCGCAAAATGTATATATATATATATATATATATATATAAAATCTTCAATAATAAAGAGTAAGGTATCAAACAATTTCTATACATCGGCGTAAACCGCCTTCAAGACATTTAAAAAATTATAAATAGGGCTGAGGCAACAAAATAAACATCCTTATAAAACTAAAGAGATTTATTACACATCTAACACATTTATTACATTACAGTATTTCTTTAAATTACATTTCCTTTTTCAAGTAATGATATACAAACATAGTTTCGGTAGGATTTTTGTAATCGTGTTTTAAATATTCGTCCAAATAGTACCATAGCTGCTGAGTGTTCTAGCGTTCTCCATTACAAAATACTTTTTATAATGCAAAAGAGGGCATAATGTATTAACACCTATAATTATTCTCAACCTGTGTTTGTTACTTAAGTAATTTCTGACAACTAGACTTAAACTTTTTAACTGCTATTTTTCAAAGCTTGTCTTTTCTAGCCCTCTTACTTACTATATTTTTATTGTTAATCCATCAATGTAGCAAACATTATAAAACTCTCATTAATCATGGAGAGATTAGAGACCAATACTTTTTGGGTGGAATCTGTTATTTACGCTAGTGATAAATTTACAAATCTTCCTGTCAACTACAGCTTGTGTAACCATACATTTTCAGTATTTTTTTATTTCGGGACGATCTGCTCTGTAGATTGTGTAATGAGTCGAAGAAAAACTGCTGAACACCTATTCTTTGACTACCCTGCAAAATTAAGGGAGCATTATGCCATCTTTAACACTCGGGGCAAGGGTAGTGAATCTCCCCAGAAGATTACATTGACTGGTAACTCTGAAGAGTTGTTTTCAATAGCGTGCAACATTAGAGCTTTCTGAGTTGGATATATAGTGGTTTGTGAGGAGTTTAGTGTATTGGTGGTTGTGCTTTAAACATACAAGCAGAACCCTTTTAAGGTTAGTTGGCAAGCAGAAACCCTTTCCTTAATTTTGAATAGATAAAAGTAGTTTTCATATAAATTTCAGTGTTGTTTTTAGGAATCAATTAACCATCAACAACTACCACAAAACAATAAATTTATTTTTTGCTGTGGGCGGTCAAGAATTTTAAAAGTTTATCCATATTTAGAAGACCTAAGATATTTTTTGATATCCTAACAAACAGTAGTAGAATGAATGTTACACTGATCTACGGATTCAATATATTAAAACGTTTTTATTTTAGTTTATGTACTCCTGTGTAAGCTAGTAACTCTCATGAGCAGTTGCAACCGACCGTTAATAACAACTGAGAACCACAACAATTGGGCTCCAGTCGAGTGGTGCTTCTCATTACTCTTGATGTCACGAACGCTTTTAATTCGACAAGGTGGATTGGCGAGTTGGATGCGCTGCTAAACACCTTTCATGTCACATTCGTATCTTTTGTGGAGTATCGGAAATTATCTGAGCTCTAGGCGGTTGGTCTACGACATGAAAGACAGGATGTGGACGATTGATATAGCCTAACCTCCGATGCAGCAAAAGGGCTCGATACTAGACCCGGATCTCTGGAATGTCGCTTACAAACTGTTTCCTGTGATCCGATATACCTAAGAAGGACCGATCTTGTTAGGTACGTCGATGATGTCGCAGCACTCATCACTTCACCCAATGTTGAAACTGGCCCAGATGGTGAAATCAAGTAATGCGTGTTGTTAAACGCCTGGATGTTCGATCACGGCCTCTCTTTCGCTTTGAGCAAGACTGAGCTGAGGTCATGATTCTCACAAAAGTAATGGATTGACAGTCTTCCCGCTGCAAGTGGGGGTAGGTAGTCCAAACGACGTGTGCCTCCAAGTACCTTGATGTAATAATGGACAGTAAGTTGTTAGAGAAACCACATCTTCCGAACGGCGGACAAGGCTGCTAAGATTGTTCCAGATCTTAGGAAGCCCCATGGCTAGCAGATGTCTGGAACCCAGTCTGTGCTACTATACAGGGCTGTGGCGCTCTTAACAAAGAAGGTTTATCTGATGCAGCGTCAGACTGCGCTTCGAGTCTGTTCCGCCTACCGCACAGAGTCCGACTTGCCGTCCTAGTGATTGCTGGAGTTATCCCTGTCAAGCTCTTGGCAGGGGCGATGAAGGCATTTTTACCTGAGACAGCGATATCAGCAAGGAAGCTGCCAGATCAGAAGAACTTTTGCTAGCCTACCACCAGTGGCAACATAGCTGAGTATAAGACACCTGTGAACTGCAAGACTTATCAAACTCGTCCAACTGTGGGTGCAAAATTGTCTTACCTTGTTTCTCACAGCTCACGGCTACTTCAAATCGTACTTGCATCGGATGTGAAAACTGGTTTACCTAACTGTATATATTTGCCCAGACATTCTCGGCAAACGCATAACACACTTTCCTCTGCTGCCTGCATTGTGGCAGGCCTCGCTTGGAGGCCACTTGTTCACGGTGTGGGGAAAGATATTGGAGGATGAGGCAACTAGGATTACACTTCTTCAATCTTGTCCAGTCTTCTATTTACAAAAATTTTGTTCTTTTCATACTTTATGGAAAAAGCTTTTACTGGTCTTCTTTTATTATTTTAAAAAACAAATATTTGACTATCCATTTTATTCTTTAAATCAAAACATACTAGCACGTAAGATGTCACACCCCCTTTCAGTAAGCAAGAGGTCATACGAAGTTAATTTGCTCATCGCTTGCCTTTTTATTTTCCTTTAATAGGAAATCTTCTCAAAAATATCTGTGATTAGATTAAATAACTGTCTCAGAATATAATACTTTAACCATATAAGCACTACGAGTTGTGATCGTGACACATTAGACCACTGCCAAAGCAATAAGTGAGTAAGCTCTGTTGGAGTGAAATTGTGTATTATCTACACACTCAAGCATCAAGTCAGGATGACTGTAGTCTAAGGCACTACTCTTGAAAGCGGGAGTTGGCATTGGAAGTCGCGGGTTTGATTCCAATGCCTGAAGATGAGATTTTTGCATTCTGTTGTGCACTCATGAGAGTTACTGGTCGTTGTAAAGCTGGTGGGAGGGCCCACCTTAAATTAATGGTGGTTGGCTTGGGTGGAAGTTGACAGAATAGTGTATTTTGGTTTGAGTGTACCAGACCAAAACACCAGTTTTTTTATTTTTTGTCTTTACTATTAAATCATAACCATAATAGTACTTTTAAGAGTAAAAAAACCCATTTAAACCATACTAGCATGTAGGGATAAATGACCAGCAGGTAGAAGCGTTGAATTACCTGCTAATAAAACTGTATCAATAAAAACATATTACATGTACTGTACTATTTGCCGTACAATTTAGACTACACAGCAGGTTGCGCGCAAGTAAATAGTTTATACTACAAAAGAAAACTGTGTCTAATAGAAGAATAACATACAAAATGTAATTTAATTTATTATACGTTAGTGATTGATTTTTAAATTGAAATGTTTGTATATGGGAATATTGCCTAATTGATTGCAGAAGTCAACATTTTAATTATTTAAAAACAAAGTGAATAAAACACTAACATATATATTATATATATATATATATATATATATATATATATATATATATAATATATATATAAAGATTCTTGTCAAGAAATATATGAGATTTCCCATGTTGCTGATATTGTTAATCTTAATACTACAAAATTTCTAAAAGTGTTGCAAACTGCCAGGGGTACGAATTTGAATTCTCCCGTGTTAACCAAGATTATTTTACTGTTCTCATTTTATATTATTCAATTCAAATTGATATCACTTCTCAATCACAAGAAGTCCATCGTCAGGAAAAGAAGGAGAAACTGACCGACTTAGTCTAAATGAAAGTGGAATGTGGGTAGGTCAACAAACTCAGATCACACAGCTTCCTGAAAGCAAATATTTTCACTCTACAAGTCGACCATCACAAGGGGAAACATAAATAAATTGCAAGTTGTAGCACAAGTGCACAGGCCAGACATTCACTCTGAAGGAACAATATTAACTGTAAAAGAAGACAGAAACATAAAAAAATACTATTAGCAACAAAAAGCCTCCTTGTACAGCCAAAGTACTGGAGCAAGGGGACACTTAACGAGAAATTTTTAGAGAGAAACTCTGAAATACAGTGCAAAACTAATTGGCTCCATTCAAAGAACTTTTTTAGTAAAGCAGATTCTGAAGATAAAGAAAGACCACTTTCTACTGTAACTTCCTTGCACCGTTTGCCTCATAATATCCTAACAGGGCCTGCATCTATCCACCAGAGTCAGCCAAGTGAAGAACTGAAATTGTTGCAATGTTGAGGAAAACATCAAATCAGGTCAACTAGATAATTTTTTAGTGCTTCGAGGAGAGGTCAGAAAGCAGGACAAAGACATACAAGTCCATGACATTCATCAATTCCAAATTGAAGAAATGCCAAAACCTTGAGGTCTTGCAACAGTCACTTTTATCAAACATCTCATGTCCCAAACCAAAACTGAGTGTGATACATCAGAATATAAGAGGGCTTGCAAAGAAAGTTGACAGATTAAATCACTTTCTAACTTTTATCTCGCCATCCATATTGATTTCTTACTGAACACGGATTAAACCACGAAAATCTTAGCAACACACGAATCCCTGGATATACTCTGCTGACTGACTACAATACAGACAGCCACAAACTTGGAGGAGTTGCCATATACACCAAAGATTCAGAGAGTATCAAGGCAAGCGCTATCGACATCTCTCAATTGTGCACACCAATTTACATGTTGAAGCTGCCATGGCGAAAATAAAAACAAAAAACAAAGTCTTCTACATTCTAGGAATGTACCGTTCCCCTAGAGGACAAGTTGAGGCAGCTATACAAACTATTGGCAATATTCTAGAAGCAACACACACTAAAGAGAGGCCAATAGTTTTACATGGGTGATGTAAACATAGACAGACTCAAGGACTCAGCAGGAAATAAAATACTCGAAAATGAACTCTCCTCACATAATATTAGATTACCTCTACCAGCAAACCCGCATTACTACAGCTACGGCTACTTAAATTGATATGAAATGCACCAATATTCAGGAGAATCATATTGAATTTAAAGTTTTTGAAGCTGGCATGTCAGACCACACTGGGACAAGTTTTGTAAAATTGACACTTGACACAAAAAAGAAAACAAAAGCAAATTCAAACATACAGAAGAAACTTTTGCAACAAGGAACCTGGACTCCTTAACCCTTTCCGGGCCAGGCGGCAATATATTGCCGCCACAGATCGCGTCTGAAAAGTACCAGGCGGCAATATATTGCCGCCTTGACATTCGTCGTTTTCTTAAATAAATACGACGTCAAATGATTAAAGGTTTTATGTTTTTTTATTCCCTGGTATATTTTGTAGATAATTAATATGAATATCATTTTTATTTTGGAGGTCTATGCATTTTTATTTCGTAATTGTCACGTGACATTTATCAGCTGACTCGATCTATTGTTGTTAATTCTTTATGCTTTAGTGTAATCGTACTATTGTATGCTGGATTCTCCTTTATTATTTTATTTTGTGGTTGTAAATATTAGTACTGGTTAGTAGTTACGTGCTTAGCTATTGTGTGTAGTAGTTACAATGACTGACAATTTGCGATCTCACGGGAGTAAAATTGTAAGTAGCATATTTGTAAATAAAAAAAGTGTAAATAAATTTCAAATAAAATTGTTGTAAATATTTCTTGGTAAATAATAGTGTTTTTAACTGTATTGAAACTGTTTATGGATCCTACAATCATCTGTTTACCGGTACATCCATAATGTAAATATTTATTTTAATGTTTCTTGCAGTGTAAGAGTCAGTTGCTGTATCACTTGTTGCGAAGTGCAATTACATGCGTTATTTATACAAAAGTGTCATAAAAAAATTTATTTATGAGAGAAATAACACAAAATTTTGTATGGTTGTTCCTTTATAAATGTACAATATAATAAAATAGCTTCCCATGGTAAAATTATTTTTCCTTTTTTAATTATTTACAAAAAAAATAAAAAAAATAAAATTTTTTAATGTAATCTATTAAAACACTATTTTTTTTTAAAATTTTAAATTACTTAAAACTACATCTACATATTTCTTGTTGATAGTATATATCTATACGAGTAATTTGGTGCAACTTTTAGGTCATTCTCTAATTGTTATGAAAAAGTTATAAATTTTAATCTTAGAGACTGCAAAATCGCCAATTTTAGCCTGGCACTTTTAGACTAGTCACAGGGGATATATGTGAAAAAATTTTGCAACATCTCATATTTGGTCCTGGCCCTGAAAGGGTTAAAAGACCTCTTAAACGAAGAAAACTGGCAAGACGTTCACCTGGCATTAAACGCAGATCAAGCATACCAGAATTTCTATCAAACAGTAAGAAGAGCTCTTGGATGGCCACATGCCCTTTGAAAAAAATCACGATCAAAAGGGAGAACTAACCCTAGATTATTTTGTGATCAACTTGCTGATCGGTACAGATCTGAATACCTTGCGGCTCTGCACCAGTACCAAACCAGTGGTGATCAAAAAGTTAAAGAATTGATGGTCCAGAAAAAGAAGGAATATGATTTGAGGCTAGGGCAATAAAACGCAAGTGCCACCTCTCAACATATAACCCAAGCACAAAATAAACCAAGAGCTATATGGCAAGTAATTAATTGCAGAGAGACACAACAAACAGGCCTCAAGATCACACACTTGAAATCCTGCTAGACGGTAAACTAGAAAAGGATCCTGAAACCATAGCCAATGAAGTTTAACAAATATTTCTCCCAAATAGCTAGAGAAACCTTAAAACAGAGACCTGAAACATGATATACCTGACAGTACTCAATGACCCTCAATCAAACCACTCCACCCCTTTTAGATTTAGACATGTTTCTTCCCAAAGATGTCAAAGATGCAATAGCTTCTTTGGAAGCCCAAGCTCTCTTTTGGTTTGACGAATTTGACGAGGGTACCAGCAAAAATGGTTAAGCACTGCGCTCAACAACTTGCCGTTCCTATTGCAAGCATAATCAATAAATCTTTTGCTTACAGCCCAATTTCCAACTGCTCTTAAAGTCTCAAAAATCTACCCTCTACATAAAAAAGGGTTACTCACTGAAATAAAAAACTTTCGGTCTATATCACTGATCTCACCTTTTTCTAAAATCATTGAGAAGATTGTCTTAACCCAACTACTAGCCTACCTTAAACATGAACAACTCTTGAGCGAAGATCAACATGGGTTCCTGAAAGGCAAATCCACTGCTAGTGCTCTCACAAGTATTATTGAATTCGTCATTGATCAGTTGGACGCCTGCAAACATGTCTCAGCGATCCTTCTTGACTACAGCAAGGCTTTTGATTGTCTGGGTCATGAACAAATATTAAAAAAAACTTGAAGTTTTATGAGTAAAAGACAAAGAAAATGCATGGTTTTGCCAGTTACCTCGAAGGGCGTACACAGATAGTTGAAGTCCAAAAAATGTTAAAAGGAACAAAGTATATATGTAAGTCTAACCCCCAGCCAGTTACAAGAGGAGTCCCGCAAGGATCCGTCCTGGGCCCAGTTTTATTTATCTTGTTTGTGAATGATTTGCCAGATATCATAAAAACTAATAGTAACTCAAAATGTGTAATGTATGCTGACGGACACTACAGTCCTGAAAAACGACAGTGCAACAAGGGCTTTTCCATGACTCTATCCACACTTGAAAAAGTGATTAACTAAAACTAACCATAATGATCTGGTGTTAAATGCTTCAAAGACAGTTCACACAAACTTCAGTCGACTTGCAGAGCCAGCATTGAACTTACCAGGTGTTACTTCAGAGGAAGAAAGAAACAAAATTATTAGGTGTGACACTTGATGACGGCCTCACATGGACTAGCCACATAGATTAGCCTCTGCAGAAAACTTAGTTCCGGAGTCTATGTAATCAAGAGAATACGCTGGGTAGGTGGATTGATAGCTGCAAAATCAGCCTACTATTCGATGATGGAATCACATATCCGCTATGGCATAACGGTCTGGGGGGGACTTCAGAAAGCAACCTGAATCGGATTCTGTTACTACAGAAGAAAGCCATTCATGCCTTGGCCAACTTGCAAACCACTGGACAGCTGTAGGGAGGCATTTTGAATCTCTAAAGATTTTCACTGTTGTAGCCCTTTACATTCAAACTGTCATACTAGAGACCACTTAAAATGCGATTTACCAAGAGGGGAAAATATCCACACCCACAACACCCGGAATGCCACCAACTACGTTTTGCCATCCCATCGTACTGCCCAGTTCCAGAGGAAAAACCGTCATACATCGGACGTAAGCTGTACAACGCTCCTCTACCCAAATCTTTAAAAGCTCTCGGAAGGAAATCACTGGCCAGCAAGACTTCTCAACTGGCTCAAGTCAAGACCTCTCTATTCTATGAAAGAATTTTTTTGAGGCTGCACAACAATGAAGAGACGACATGCAAAATTCATGAACTAAAATAATTTACAACTGTGTTCACCCATCAAAAATTAATGTTACTACTGACACCATTACGTATCTTGATGATACTGTAAATAAAGAATTATTGATTGATTGAAAATTAGTTTTCTGTCCTCTTTCATTCTGTGGAATATGTACTTGTTTTTTTGTTATTAATTTAAGCTACAATATTTTTTATGTTTATTCTTTTGACAAAAAATATTGTATTGTGTCATGTACACAAGAATTATATATGTTCATGTTTATTTTATTTAATCATTTTTTTTTAATTAAAAAGTTTGAAAAATATTTAGTGAACTGGAGCCTTGCTTTCAAGTTTTAATTATCTCTGTTTACATCTAAATTCAAATTGTTCCTAAATTAGACAAGCAAGTGGATCCATTCAATTTATACCTCTTACAAATTATTTGACACACATTGAGGGCAAAATAATATTGTTGTGGGATTCTTTTATTCATCTATGAAAGAAAAAACTAATTACGAAGTGAACTAGTGGTGGTGGTGCTTCTCAGTTGTAACTTCAGCTATTCAGTAGAGATATTTTAATTTTAAAATACACTTAACCATTGTTGAGTTTTCTGGTAGATCAGCCTTGTCTAGGTTTTCATTGCATTAAGCTTTTAAATTCAAAACTAAGCTTCTCTCAAACACCTTGGATAGTACAGTTTTCGCCATTTTACTGGTTCCTTTTGACTGCTAACGAAATTATAACATCAATTTATTGAAGACAGATAATAAAAATTGAAAAAAATGCACATTTCAGTCACCAATTATACGGCCAAATGAAAATTATGATAACATCCATTTCAATTAATTGCAACAAAATACAACAGAGAACAGCTCTGTACAATATGACCACAAGTAATCACAAATTCATGTTTTGCTACTAGAATGCAGAGTGGGTCTGCTTAGGGGACCTGAAAAAAAAAAACAAAAAAAACAGCTGAAGCGCTCAGTAAATATACAGATATCTAGGCAGTTAGCTTGTTTTTGGACAATGGAGGTATAGTGAAGGAAGCAGGGTTTTTCCGGACATTTGCCATCATTTAGTGATACAAAGAAACCAGTAACACAAACGTAAAAGCAGTGCACAAAAAGTGTTTTTGATTTTGTTGTGTCACTGAACAATGGCAAATGTCCAGAAAAAATCATGTTTCCTTCACTAGAATTCTGCAAAATGTGAACCAAATTTGCAAATGTGTGTTGTGCATTTGTGCACTGGTGAGGCACAATGAATACTTGGTAGGGTTAATATTTTTAGTAATCACTATAAAAATTGCATTGTATCACTGATCGATGGCAAATGTCCGGAAAGATCATGTTTCCTTCACAATCCTTCCATTCAACAACGAACTTAACCCTTATAACGTCAGTATATCTTTTTCACGACTTCCAGCAAACGGCACAATATTAAAAAAAAAATTTTAATGTGTAAAGTTCATTTTTATTTTTACTTTCTATAATTATGGTAAGTATAAAAAAGTAAAATTTTTAAAATTATCCTTGTACGTACATATATTTATGGGACATTAAATTGTAGATATAAATAAAGTCAAAATAAAAGGCACACAAAATGTTATTAGCTAAACTATAAACATTACCAGACAATTATATAAATATAATTAAATTAAATAAATTATATATAATAAAATTAAAAATAAATAAAAACCATATAAACAGAAAAACACGACGAAGGAAACCGGACTCAGCGATGGTTAGACACGCACTACCTGAAGCCAAAACTGCAAACAAAAGCTGCGCGCTGTAACGGCGTCTGTGCCGTGTGGTGGGGAGAGTGTCTAGGACACCGCATCTATTGTATTCAAACAATGATAACGCGACAGCTATATTCTGACGCTTGACATATGTCAATTAACCCACACACATGGTTGACGCCATACCGTGAGTGACATTGATCGGAATTTAAAAGGAACTTAAATTTGCTATAGACGCAGTTTTGTGTTGATGCGCCGTACCGCGTCTTTGCCGTTTGGAGATAGTTTGTCTATACGCCATACGGCGTCTGTGACATTATAAGGGTTAAAACAAAACATTCTTACAACACTTACATTACAAGAAACAGTGCAAATAAAATCTTACGTTATGAGATTTCATCCTTACTCTTAAAAGGATTTTATGCCGCAACAAAATGATACTGTGAGTTGGGAAGTGGAAAGGGAATAAAACGTGTACTGAAATATTCATTTTACTGAATCAAACAGTACATATAAATGTGGCAGTTGTTATAAATTTATTTACACACCAAAACTTGGTCCGTACCCTCAGTTCTGACACAGTGCTCTCTGTGTTTCGAGTACAATCTCACTTTATAGTATCCCTCCCCACGACTGTGCATATATTACTATTACTTTATGATATTTTTCACTAGTTCTACAACAAAATACTTACTTTTAAAAAAAAAATCTAATATACATTATTTCAAATATTTACATATCTACAAACCTTTTATTCCAATCACATTGTCGTAAATTCTTACCTATTATTTTTCTATTGATATAACATGTGATGGGCTTGTTCTGTTATGTTTAATTAGTGTATAAAAATACTGTATGTGTATGAATATTTAATTTTTCAACAAATCTACACTGATTGCATAAAAAAACTGTAGTTATAAGCTCTTTTATAACAATGTTTAGGAATACAAGCTGCAAATTTGGTTAATGAAATAATTAATTTAAGTGATGAAAATCTGATTAATTCCGTTACAATGTTCACAGTTTTTTTTTTTTAATATTAGAGCACAAACATTATACAACTTAAAAGTTATTTACAAAAAATGACAAGTTAACAATGAAATATTGTTGGTTAGAGTGGGATAACCAACGCTTAAACAAAAATGTAAAATAAGTGTGTGAAACACTCAACATCAACAAAAACTTGTGTTATATATTTACTTAAAAATACAAACTATATGAACAATTAACAATGTTATACTTGTTAAAAACAATTTTTCAGAAAAAGTCGTGTACTATAAGTTTTCTTGCACAAAAAACTATTTTAAATTTTTAAAAAGATAACAATTTGTGATAACACCTTAATTAAACAAGAGCACACTTTTACACACAAGAAACAATAACAAATGTGTAACTTATAATATTAATAATATTATTTAATTATGCTTGAATAAAATTTATTCAGCACATTTATAATTACAGTAATATAAAGAAAATTATCGTTATTATGTATAATTCAACCTCACAAGGCATTAAGAAAACTCTAATAGTCCTTTCAGAATATTTTATAATAATATTGCATTTTAATTTATAACAAACATTTTTATGGACACTGTTATTTCAATCTTGTCAAATACTTTACTTATCCATAGAATTCAATTAATTGTATACCTGTACAAGGAACGGTAAAGATGTTTAAGATTTCAAATTCTAGAAATCAAATTGTTCATTAATTGTACTACTGAAATAGATTTATTAAAAATGGCTTCTTAAATACAGATACATTATATTAAAAATACGTGTAAATATAGAAAAACACTCTTTAAATAAAAAATATATGAATAGTTGAACTGTAAAAACCCCACATGAGACATTTAGGACAAAGTGTGGTTTTCTACAGATTTTGATAGCAGATACAACTTTTTTATGAATACAAAACAACACATCAAAACACGTCCTTGAACTCTTTGTTAGCAAACCCTCACGTTACTTCACTCACATTTTTTACAACAGCAGTTGAAGTTGCTGTAAAAATCAGCTGTTTTATACGTTGTGATAAAAATAAGAACAATACCTTGACTAAGTATTTTTTGAAATGGGCAAATTTGAATACATTATAACAGTTTTTATTCCTTGCACGTTGTACTCATTTCTGCCTTGCGACCGTGCGTGCGTTTGGCACAATAACAAAGTAGATCGACAGTAAAGGAAATTACAGAAATTCTAGTTAAAAATATTTCACTGAAATTTACTGTAAATTCGGTCGAAAGAGAAGATGTGCTTGACTTAAAACATTGGTAAAAAGCTGCTATATATGTCTGACCTATGGATATGATCTACTGAAAAAATGACGTTTAAAATTTAAAATGTGCAAGTTTACACAAAAGAAGAAAAGGGAAAGGTATTATGGACAGGAATATACTGATGGAAGTCAAGCCTTATAAAGTTTTCTACATTACTTTTACCCGCTGGAAGTTCTTGTCAAGAGGTAATTCCATCAACATTCACCTACAGTGACCGATGTCAAGAAAAACAATCTTACCAGCATGATGAATTCAGGGAATATGACATCGATGCAGAATAAGAATATTAAAGAATATGTTCTGTAAAACTAGATATATTACTATCCTGTTACCTTATGTTACATATCAATCTGTGTGAATAAACGTCATTTCATTGTAAATTTTCAGTTAAACATTTATTTAACTCTCAATAAAAAGTTATTTGCAGGAAAAAATCCCATAAATGCAAGATAGAGAATTATGCAATTGTTTGAATCCCATCAGTGTAAAAAATTTATAATTTTTTTTACAGATCTGCCCTTTTACAGCGTCTTAACACGTGCAAAAATTTAATACTGCAAAGAACTGTAAGTCAACGTTTTTAAATTAATTTTGTGATTTTCTGAAAGTCCACTTTTTGTCACGGGGAGTTTTTTACAATTCGCGATTCATACTGGAACAGAGTACCCGCAGTTCAACCTCACACTTTCATTTCACTTTTACGTATTTACACTATTAATTATTACAGTAACTCACGTTTCCACTTCCGTTAAGCGTTCACAGTGGAAAGATCGACACAGTTCGATCTAAACATTAACAAGTCACTTTCCTATTATTTTCACAATCTATTAGGCTTTGGTCTCAGTCTGCGATAAGACACTCGGGATCCTTACAAAATATACGAAAATGTAACAGTAAATATTCCCAACCAAAATAATAAAATTTACAATAATTACCAAACGATACATAATGATAAAGGATATTTTTAAAATGCACATCTGAAGCAATACAAAACAGGTTTATTAACTAATCCTAAGGTAATTAACGCAACAGATTGATTGGAAAATGCCCCCGAATCTACTTCTAAATACTTATTTCTAAAATGATTAATAGGACTAACAAAGTCACAATCTAATACAAAATAGAACAAAAACCTACAGTTAAACTTATAAAACAAGTAAAAAACAGTAAGGCTTTCTTATCTTTTTAATATATCATTATAAGTAAATTCAAAGTGCTGGTTAAACCCTTTTCAGAGTCGAAGCATCACAATTCCAATGTAAGTGATTTTAGTTATACTTAAAATTGTACATGACATTATATACTTCTAAATTGTGTGGTGTTTTTCAGTGATTTTTAAAAATTCGTTTCTGTTGATTGTTTCAAATTAATTTTGTTAAAATTATTAGGTTGATACTGTGATTGTCTACATTTTATCAAGTGGCTGAACTTTTAACGGTTTTTCATATTTTTTTTAGAAACAGTGTTATTTACATCTAAAAATACCTGGTTAGAACTTTTATATTTCGTTGATTACCTTACATAATATTTTCGTTGATAGGATACATTATTTGCAATATCACATTGGAAGTGTATTATAACGTAATCTATTTACTTTAATAATTGTTTATTTACTGAACCCTGCTGTTGTTGTTATTCCGGAGAGTGGATGGAATATTGAAGTAATCTGCCCAAAAAACCAGGATTCAAATCCCGGTTTGGAATTTTCCACTTACTAAGAAAACAATCATCATAGTCTAGCAGGCCTGAAATAATGTGGTAAATCGTTCCGGGTTGGAGCTTAAAAAAAGTCTCCCTGGACTCCAGAGAACTATGAATGTGTTTGAGACTAAAACTGCTCTGCTGCATATAGAAACATAACAAACAACGTTATTTTTCTAAATTTCAAGGTAACATTCTATTCTAGAGTCTGCAGTAATACACAATAACAATATGACTGAGGTTTATAGGGTTCAAAGTTTTAAGTGTTAGTTTCATTGTGTTGTACCAGGACTGAAGCTTATTTAAGTGGAAGGAGGTGAGTACCATTGAAGTACTAAGCATGGTTAGGGGATTTAAGGACTCAAGGAGCCAGGATGTTCATGGGTTGTCTACATTTATTTTGAAATCTGTAATAAATGAGATTGTAGGGCCTCTTACTTTAACTGTTAATGCATGCCTCAGAAAATGGGATATTTCCAGAGATTCTGAAAACCTCTTCGAACAGTACCAGTCTTTAAAAAGGGCGATCCCATGCTGCCATCTAAACTTTCGTTCCGATCTCCTTGGTGCCTATCTTTTCCAAGGTGTTTGAAAACCATAATGAAAAACCCAACTTATGGAGTACTTTGAGCAGAACAAATTGCTACTTGACGCTCAACATGGGTTTAGAAGGGGACGCTCAACAAACAACAGCCATGCTTAGCCTAGTTGATAGGATTACTGAAGCTTTTGAGGACAGAGATTCCGTTTTACTTGGTCTATGTGATCTAAGTAAAGCGTTTGACGTAGTTTCCCACGAAATTTTGTCAGCAAAGTTACGAAAATACGGGATAGGGGGCACAGTGCTAAGCAGGCGTCTGCAATTACTTGTCCAATCGTAAACAGCTAGTGTCACTTATGGGGGCTTCTTCAAACACTAAAAGTATCCTGCATGGTGTTCCACAGGGATCTGTTCTCGGGCCGTTTTTGTTCACCATCATGATCAATGACCTGCATATGAACGACCAAACTTTGTTATTTGGCAGACGACACGACCCTGATGAGCAGAGGGAGCGACATCACCCAACTACGTTTGGAAGCCAGTTACCTACTAGAGGAGGGCTAAAGATTGGTTCAACTGTAATAGACTTAAGATAAATGAAGAAAAAACCCAGACGCTGCTTTGCACTCTGAAGACTGGGGTCCCCTTCCAGGAGGCGGTAAAGCTGTTGGGGTTCTGGCTGGACTCTAAGTTAAGTTGGAACGACCACTTATCAAAGGTATTGTTACCAAACTCTCTCGAGTCATTTACCTCCTGAGGAAGCTAAGGGCTTTGATAACCAGACCTTATCTTTTGACTGTGTATCATGCCCTTTTTCATAGTCACCTGATGTATGGCATTGTGCTGTGGGGACATTCCCCGGCTGTTCGGGATGTATTGCTGCTGCAGAAAAAGGCCTTAAGAATCTTAACATCATCGGCCCCCCGCGCGAACACTGCCGGCCCCTTTTTATGGAACTCGGCGTTCTCACCGTATACAGCCAGTACATCCTCAACACCCTGGTGCTTCTTAGGGAGAGAACTTGGCTGATTTTGTGACCAGAGACAACGTGCATAAATATAACACCCGCCGAGCTCAGGACCTCGACATGCCCCGCTGTCGTCTCAGTGGCACTCAAAAGGGCCTACCCACAGTCTGCAATCAAGATTTTTAAACACTTTGCCGCAGAATGTGCGAGTACTGGGAAATGAGAGATTTTAAAAAGGTTGTTAAAGGATCGTTTGCTTGAGAGGCCTCTGTACTCCCTGGAAGAAACTAAATCATGAGCCACTTTTTTAACTTTCACGTCGTACGCCATCTTGTAAAATATTTTGTAATGTATTTTTTACATGTTTTAATTATCTATTTATTGTACACTGTGTGTATTAATGACGCAGTCTATCTGACAAGTGTCGGTCAGCGACGTAGATCACAAGTATTCAAGTAAGTATTCAAGTAAGTAAGTTGTTCATTTTGTAAGTAAACGCATAGAAGTATATAAAATAAATTATATTACTGTATTTACAAGAATATAAATTATTCGCAACGATTATTCCAAAGAAATTAATAATGGATTTTTTATAATGAAGTTGTTAACATCTGTCAAAATTGGCAAAAAAGAAATTGTTCACAAACATGTATATTTATTTCAATTTTAAGCATTTAACTTCCTATAAATATTTATAAACAGATCATCAATTAAATTTTTTATATTTAGTAAAAACAATCATGGAAACCAAACATTATTATTAATATATATCATCTAAATCTTTGTGAAAATATGTATACTACATTTGGACTATTAGTTACAAAGTTTGATAGATTCTTAAATCAAAATGGGAAATATAGGATAAATTGAAAATAGGTAGACATGAGTTTGGAAAATTAGATAGTTTTAAAATTTTTGGAAATAACCATATAAAATAAAGGTACAGAAGAAACCGGAAGCACAAGACACAGTAAATATTGGACAGCATGTGTATATGCCTGTAATGTAATGTCGTCAAAATCCCTGTCACACAAAAAAGACTATATAAACAATATGACGAGTTTTACTTTATGGATCTAAATCTAAAACCAAACACATAAACAAAGTGAATGGAGATGAAAGCACAACGTAGAGTTCAGGATTCTTTACCAGCGTTGTGAAGAGAATTTCGAGTAAAACAGCTAATAAAAAGAAACAATGAAGGAAGGCGAAGACGGAAATGGTGGAGGCAAGTAAAATCTGATATGGATGTAATTTAGCATTACAGAGAAAGATCGGTCAAGATGGACGAGACATGACTAAATACCATCTTTAGATTTAGATAGCCCTAAGTAGGCTCTAAGTATAGGATGGCACCGTTGCCAGTTCTACGGTTAATGCAAATACTGTGATATGTAATTAGTTTTTATGTATCAATACTTTGTAACATTTAAAAATCAGAATATGCTGTCTACTTGATTTACATTGCTAACAATAATTACTAGAGTAACGAATAAAAATGATATCAGGCATACTAATGCATATTACGAAAATTTTGTACTAACATTGTCTTAAGTTTTCACAAAAAATATTGGAATTTGTCTAATTTTTATGCTGTGTATCTAAAATCATATATAAAACAATCAGTCAAAAATGGTTTCTTTTAACAGTTAAAATTATTAGTTAATGTAAGTTATTTTACACATGTGGGTTGTGAAATGGCTACGACACCATAAGGGTTGAATCAGGTAGTTACTCAAATTATGAGTTAATAAATTTCAAAATTTAAATTAAAACCAACTTTTAAAATTTTTTGTGTAAAACTTATTCCCATTTTATCACAAAAAACATTTTTATGTTACTAAATAACTAATGGAATATTTCGAGAAATTTTTACTTTAAATTGTGTGTAATTCAAATGGGTATTTATTTAAGTTTATTTGAAAGCAACATAAGAGAAGAAAACTAAACATATAATGTACTTGTTCGACTTGCGATTATATGTTATACATATGTAACAAAATGTTTACATTTTAATAACATGTATGAAGAATGAATAATACCTGAAAAATAAATATGATTAAACTTATTTATATATATAAAGTAAACAAATTATTATAAAAATATTAATTTTTAAAATTTTACAAAGAGCAATTCCTTTATGACTTTAATTACAGTTCATTGTATAAATATTAATATATTATACATTTTATAGATCAGTAGAATATGAGGAACAGTAGATACCTTACTTTTTACTTAATTTCAGTATTAAGACCATCAGTTTGTAGAAATATTACTTAAAAAACAGATTATAAATTTCTATTACTTAATAATGTTTTCAAAAATACTATAGACATTACTCATTTAGAAATCCAAGTAATATAATAATGGCTTGACACTGCATTATTACACTCACAACACGGAAAAAAATTATAAAAGTACAACAATTAGGATTATTGCCAATATACAAGATAAATTTTATTAAATGAAAAACGTACTACAAGTAGAAAAAACATTAAGATCAAAAGTATTTCACATAATCTTTACCTTGTCCCGTTGTAAAATAAATAACAGCAAGTAAAACACAAATTTACATCTTCATTTCATGAATAACTAAAACATACTTTTTCAACAAATGGACAGCTTTTAAAGTGTATTAAAATAGACTCCACGATAAACTCAACGTCACATCTAACTACGTACATTAACGAAATAAAGGAACAGAATAAACTTATACTTTATTCATAAAACTTTACACAATTAGTATAAACAGTAAAAACTTTAAGAAAGGTGATAAAATTTGCTATAAACAAAACATTATTACATACAGCAGGATGCTTTGTAAAACCAAACTGAAAGTCGATAACAAACTAACTTTTTGTACAGATTTCTTCCTCTACATGAGGACCTATGATTGAATCCCAACTGTAACAGGAAAAGTGGTTTCCAATTTTAAAATCTGGTAATTTGCCAGGAATTTTACCAATAATTGATATACACTGCTCTTGAATATGTTTGGCTGAAAATAAAATTTAGAATTAAAACTCCTAAAATTACTCTGGGGGGCCAGAATATTGGAAGAGGTTATTACATGTCTAACCAAACTGTCGAGACATTGTAAATAATCAATTTAGTATCACAATCAAGTCCAACAATGGTAAAGATAACTAATGTCATTATTTTTCAGCCATAAAGTCAATATGAGTTGGATGACGTTTTCAATTTCTTTTCTTTGAATAGACAATTCTTGTATTGATTTCCACAAAAAAATACATTAATCATGTTGTTTATACAATGCAAACTGATTGTCTCCTGCGCTATAATTAAATAATATTGGGTTAACTAAGTTATGGCACAAAATTTCTTTATGAAATTATGGATATAAAAAATAATATTCTTTTGAAATGTTTGGATCATTAAACTGTGACAAAAATATATGTTTGAAAGTGTGACTGTCCACAAATATATGGTTCTGTAACATAAATGTTAACTATACTTGAAAAACAGTGTATTCCTAATACGATCAAGAGTGTAAAAATGTGAGCTAAATCGTTAAAAAAAAAACAAAAAAAACAGCCTCACAAAATTTCAAGTGAAAAAATTACTATAAAATGTGTAAACATTATTATACAATAATAATCCAAGAGGTTTATTTTTGTACCCACCTCAAATTGGTTGTTTCTGAGACTGAGAGGATTCTCGTCTCCTTCCAGGTACTTCGTGAAATTGGCCTGACATTTCGTTTGCTAGCCACAGTTGTTGTCAATCAAGTAGGTGGGTTCTCGGACACACAGAAGGTGGTTTCCAGGCTGCTCATGAAGTTGTGGCGCAGCAACGCTTTGGTAGCATCCATAGCCTGTACACAGAGAGAAAACACACATCATTGACATCAGCTCAGTTAGGTATACGGTGATGTTTTTGTTGATGAACATCCAGCACAGCTTCTTAAAAGGGCATGATTCAACACACTATGCGCATCAGTCAACATGAGGTGAATTTGTTACAGATAAGCTGGAAGGACAACAAAATTGTACCAAGACGTTATGGTTGACTACAGTAAAAAATTTTCACTGCCTGAGACTATGACCTCATTTTGTTCTAAAACTGTGCAACTCTGAGATATCAGAGCGATCGTTTCAGGGGGACCCTGGGGTAGCGAAGCTACCTGGAAGGCCCACTAAACAGCTTGTAGAACTACAAACAACATTCAATGGTAAGAAGTCATCCTTCAAATCCACCTTTCAAAACCCTCAAAACAGAGGAGATCCACAAGCGTTCAGTTTGGGTCCTTTTCTAGTTTGTTCTTTTTCACAAATGATTTCTCTAAAACTCCTATAAAAACTATCATTCTATAATGTATGCCGATGACACTTTCCTCCTTCTTACCACAAACACTTGGCTGGAGAAAGAGCCTCCAACCATAACATAAATTTCATTCAAACGCAAAAACACCATACACTACTGTCTCCAAAACAAAACTAGTAATAAATCCTAAAAAGACAACCTGTATTAACTTTAGTAGGTGGCAGGGCCAAGATATCAAAAATCCCTATGATTTCTTGGTTAGAAAAGAAAACCAAATTCC
>NW_025783952.1:0-27831 GCF_021130785.1 Homalodisca vitripennis
AGTTTGATAGTAGCGCAGTTTCATGAACCCGCTGTCCATGACAATTAGTAATTTTTATCTGTACTAACGACTTTGTAGGTTGTAGTACTGTGTCAAATTTCTTTTTGTTGTGTGTGATAAGATCTTCGCTCATGGTAATAAAATGTCACCCAATAATACGGCCAGAATAAGTCTTTAAAGAGTGTAACTTGGTTGGACTAATCAAATATATTTATTTGTTATGTACTGTATCCTCTGGTGGAGATACTCCATCAGTAATTATAAACCAGAGTATTCTTCATCAATAAATAATGAATGATGTTTAAATGGAGTTGGTGTTCTGGGTAATGAAATTATAGTCTTATAATATTAACAAACTTTTATCATATAACAATCTCGTAGTAATCTTCAGTTTACACTTTTTATTTCTGTAAAAAACTGATCTCAATTATTAAATTATACTGTTATAACAAAAATTTTGGTAAGAGCACAATTCAGAATAATTTTGGACCAGCTATAATTCCTGAATTTAGCCTTGAATTGGTTAATAAAAAAATAAACTAAATCAACTTTACACCTTTTTATTTGGTTTTCTTGTCGGTCATCGAAAACCCCAATAAGAGATAAATTACAAATCTAACTTAGATTTTAATATAGTTAAAATTCTAATAATTTTTTTAAAACAATAAAACAGTTACTGAAAACTTTTAAGTGTTATGTTGTTTAAGTTTGTAAATGTTATTTTTTTAGCATACAAAATTGAATTTAAATTTAAAATATTCATCTAGTAAAATTCAAAAAAAAATTAGAACAGACAATTTTTTTTATATTACGAATAACGACTTGAGTTTTATAATTACCTTTAAAAAGGAGGCGAAATAATTATTTTACTGACGATGAGTCAGACGCTATCTGGCAGGTCCGTGCCCGCACGGATTATCGCCGCTTCCCCTCCGATCACGGCGAGAGGAGAAGGCTTCCCCCCACCCCCGCGATCGCGCGAACCCTATATAATGACGGCCGATTGAAGACACAGGGAGAGACAGCCAGTGACCGCGACACCGCCGACGACCGCATGCTCACCACTACTTCCACCCCTTCCCACGACCCGCTCGCTGAACGACTACATCGCCGACTCGACGCCCGCCGCCGATATCCAGCACCAGGTAAGGAACAACGACTGCCTTGTTCCTTACTAAAGTGTTTTATCTTCTCCGCCATCAACAATTCTTCCAAATTTTTATGTGAAACAGAATTTAATTTTTATTTATCATTTATGAAAATTAATCGATCTGAAATATATTATTAATGTTTGATGGTTATAGATTTATTTTGATAAGATAATTGTTTGATTTTTTAAATATACTCTTAATAATTTATTTGATATTTAAAGGTATCAATAAATTTAAATAGAATATTATTTTGACTTTCTAAATTTACTCAAACTTTAATTACTTTTTCAAACTAGAATTACTAAAGTGTATTCTTTTCTTCAATTTAACGTATATTTTGAATTCCAATTACTCAGATTATTTTTTTTGTCATTTCGACATAAATTTTAATTAATGTGTTAAAATTTTTCCTTTCTAAATTTTTCAGATCTCGCATTTCTTTTCCTGGCGATCGATCTGACACCTCATCCCGAGTTTCCTTTACGAACTTTCCTACCAATTATCTCCTACCCGGAAAAAAATTATAACAGTCGGGACTCGCCTTACCCACTGCTTTCTTTCCGGCGATAGTACTGGCATCCTATACCCACGACTTCCTTTTATAATACTTTCTTCCCACCGACCCCGTCCTCATAAACTAAATCTTATGTTCACTCGATTGTAAATTTTTATATACGTATATAAGTTTTCTCGACCATCATTCTGTTGTCTGATTATTATCACATTTCTTGGCGAATCTCTAATCTACGCGGAAATATTTTTCTTTTTATTGATAGTTCAATCTAATTTTCATTTTATTAATTATTTATATTTTTGTAAGTGATTATCTTTATTTTTCTCCTTTATCTATTTCGGGACTCGCAACCCTTTCTTTTTATTTTTGCGAACGTCCTGACACCTCACCCCGATAACCTCCATCAAAATATTTATTTAACGATATTTTAGTTTATTTTTTCTGGTGAACTGTGCAGGATAGGGTGAGTGTTCAATTTTTCTTTGATATTCATAGAGCCCTAATATTTATAGTAATTTAGCTTAGTAGCCTTATTGCATGGTTTAAATCATTTACCTTTATCTTTAGCTTCCATATGGTAGGGTAATTCTGCATGGTGTGTTATAAGTGATTACTTTGTTTTTTTTTTTATTTTTCAAAATTATATGCCTGAGAAAGTAAACTTGATATTTTATTTTGGAGCTATACACTTGCCCTACAGAATAAATACAGCTTAGTATATTTTTATATTATAAAATTTATCTAGCTTTTTGCATCCCGTAGAAATATTTTTTGTTAATCGGTTAGTACTTGCTTTATGTATATAGTAGTTGCACTGTGATATTGGTGCATGGCTAATCTTTAATTTATAAGATTGTATATTTGCGATTGGTGTTATTTGAATATTGCTTTTGTTTGCCTGTGCTATTCATATTTTTGCTTTGATTTTTGTATTTTGCTTCTACTTAACCATCATTATTTAACTGATTAATTATTCACAACCCGGGCTCTTACAATAATTACTGTATACGACTCCCCGACCAAGTTATCAGTGGAGACTACTCAGCTTACTTGTAATTCCTCACTGACCGACATATTAATAAAACAATACAGTTGTTTTCGAAAATCGAACTCGCTCTTGAACAATAACTTTCCTAGAACAAGAAAATTTTTATTTTTCTGAGCAAGATTATTATTTTTTTTTTAGGTCTTCAAAATTTTATTGGAGTTGACGTGATGAAGTAAGCCCAACATTATTTTGGAAGTATCAATTTCTTCCGCAGGGCCCTCTGATTCGACTCCTAACAATAAATAATAGTTGTATGAAATTCTCGAACCCGGGGAAAATTTCTAACCCAGCTCGACTGGGCTATCTGGCCAAGTTGCGAATATTTTTTCGCTTGACCCCGAAAATAACATCGCAAAGTGGCGCCCGAACAACTGGGACTGTAATATACGTTAATTTACGAACTTTAGATTTACTTTACACTTTTTTGTGGAATATACTTTACAATTTACGACTAAAAATTGTAAAAGTTTTACAACAACTTTTTTGTTTAAGAAAATTTGATACGCTACAATAATGATGTACTTACTAAACTCTTTCTCCGCCCTTATCAAATTTTTATTCTTCATGTATGTAAACGGAAATGATGGACAAGGGGACACAAACAAACGAAAAAAACAACCACAACCACACTACGACTTCAACTCGTATTACGACACCACAGGCTTTGGTGGGTTTGGTACAGTGCCAAAAAATGAGTCCTCCTACAGTCGTAACATCAGTCGCACCGATTACTTTCCACACTACTACTGCTACTATTACCGCCACCACTACAAGCTAGTACCACTACTACTACTACTATGGGCCTACCGATCCCCCTACAACTATTCCTAATCCCCAAATTATGCTTCCTTCCCCTTCGAGAATGATCCTCGTGTGGGCTGGATTTATAAACTACAAAAGAACGACCTACAGGAAGAGTTAAGAAAATTTAATCTGAATCCGGGATGGTAATGTGGCTGAACTACGAAAGCGACTTGTAACTTTTCTTAGGTCTGGAAAAACACCTCCTGAACCTCTCTTCCACTAAGAACAGAATTATTGTCATACGGACAAAACCTCGCGACCAATGTAGTTTCCTCAGCATTAGGACCGATTAGTGCCTCTCATGTTGATGGTCATATACAACATGAGGAAGTTAGCATTCGAGAAATGTTAAACCTCGCTCCTACAGCTAGTTTTAGATTAGTACAGGAAACGATTAGCCCTTTTAATGCACGAAAAATCGGTAAATGCCATAGCCCCAACAAACACACAAGACCATAACAACACCTCACCATTGAGAATGCCGACAGCAAGATCCCTCACAGGTGATGAGCCTTGTGACCCGAATTTTGGATTGGACAGTAACGCTAACATGGCAAGCGGCCTACATCTGAACTTAGACAACCGGATATCTCTCATATCTGCAATCAAGTTCGGAAATGGAATTTGAGATTCGATGGGGATGGAGACCCAGTCTCTTTCATTGAGCGTCTCAATGAACTTGCCGAATCTTATGAAATACCTCCCGATCGGCTACTAAAAGCATTACCGGAACTTTTAAGGGAAACGCTCTTTTCTTCGTCATGGGTACCGAAATAATAAGTCATTTTGGACAAACTATGATGACTTTATAATCAGCTTCGAAGAGCAGTATCTCTTCCTCCAGATTACCAGACGTAACTTGGATGAGGAAATAACTCGAAGAACTCAGGGCGAGAGTGAGCCAATGCGAAAATTAATTGTAGCCCTTACGACTCTAATTCGACGACGTGGTGGCTTCTCTGTAAACCAAACACTAAACAGATTATATTCAAACATGAGACCTGAATACAAATTAACGATCAGAAGGGAAAGTTTTCACTCGATTAGTGAATTAATTCATCTTGCCGAAGGTTATGAAAGTTATTTGCGAGAGAAGAATAGTTACCGACCTCCTCCAAATCCGGCTCAATCCATGGTACCTGAGACAGCATACGACACAAAAACGTAGAGTTTTTAAGTCATAACCCAGTACAGATGATTAGATAAGCCAGAACTGTATCACGATAAACCCAAATCTTTTACCGATAAACGAAGGTTCGAGCCCTCTAACAACTGTTCCCGACTAACACTACTCAGCCAAGGCCATCTTACTACAGATACAACGACTACCATTCCTACTTGTTGGAATGGCGAAACCAAAAGGGCTTAAATACCGCCAGTGTCCTCTCCCTAAAACACTCGCTGTTTTAACTGTAAAAAAATAGGAATCCGAACCGTCCAGGTGCCCTTGCAGGCAGGGAAAACATTTCCGGAGCCCGGAGCGTCAGAGGTGTGTCCGGGGACTCTGGGGCAACAAATCACCTCAATTGAAATGGCCCAAATGGCTCAACCAAATAAAAGAATTTAACAAAAGCAGCTGTGCAGAAGTTAAATCGAACGATCCTAGACCATTTGTATCCATTAAGATTCAAGATAACTACCTTTTGTGCACTGCTTGATACGGGATCGATGGTGACTATTATAGGGGAAAGAGTAGCTCATCATCTATTACAATTAGGCGTTAGGCCTAAGAACGTTAAATGTTAATGTTAATATGGCCGATAGCAACAAATAGCCAGATATCTCAGGCCTTCGAATTTGACTGTGAAATAGCCAATATTAGAACTAAGGTACGCGCCCTGTTTCTACCAGGGCTTAACTACGCCAATGATTTTGGGTATGGACGTCATAACGCCTTTAAAACTGATCGATATCACTTCTCATGAAAGTACTGCAGAAACAGTGACTAGATGCGATAATTCAAAAGACTATTCATACTGATGCCGTTATGACACTAACAGAAGGAGAAAGTAAAAAACTTAAAGAAATTTCTTGATTATCAGTTAAATTTGTTCGATGGTTTTATTGGTCGCACGACATTAGTGGAACATAAAATTCGCCTTAAAACTGATACACCCATTAAACAGAGGTATTATTATCGCAACCCGGGCAATGCAGGCGATCATTGACAAAGAAGTTGACAAGATGCTGCAGTCAGGCATCATTGAACCATCATCTAGTCCTTGGAGCTCTCCACTAGTGCTGGTTAAGAAATCGAATGGAAAAGTAAGGTGTTGCATCGACTTAAGGCGAGTTAATGCGGTCAGTGAGAAGGATGCATATCCCCTTCCCAAATAAGTGCGATACTCGACAAACTGAGAAATGCTTGCTATATATCCACGATCGACCTAAAGGATGGCTATTGGCAGGTACCTCTCGAAGTTAACAGTAGACCAATTTACGGCTTTCACCGTTCCCGGCAGAGGGGGTTATTCCAATTCAAGGTCATGCCATTTTGGCCTTAACACTCTGCTCCGGCTACCTTTCAGAGATTGCTAGACCAAGTGATAGGACCTGAGTTTGAGCCCTACGCTTTTGCCTATTTAGACGATTTGGTGCTGGTATCCCGAACTTTCGAAGAACATTTAAATCTTCTCAAAGAAGTGTTCGAACGCCTTAGAAATGCTAGGGATTATTACCAAATATGGAAAAATGTAACTTTTGTAAAAAGGGAGTTGAAATACCTTGGCCACGTAATAAACGAGAAAGGAAATCCAGACGGATCCAGAAAAGGTTAAATCAATTGTAGATTTTCCAGCACCTAAAACTGTAAAACAAGTACGGAGTTTCTTGGGCTTGCGTCTTGGTACAGACGATTTATCGAAAAACTTTGCAAACATATCTAAGCCATTGACGAAACTCTTAAGAAAGGGGAATAGATGGGAATGGGACGGATTCTCAAGAACGAGCATTCAATTCCCTTAAAGCAAAAACTTTCTACCGCACCGGTCTTAGCCTGCCCTGACTTCAAGGAAACTTTTGTGGTCCACGTGGATGCCTCCAATGAAGGTTTAGGGGCTTCGCTTACTCAAACTATTGGCAAGCGGCGAGAAGGTTATTGCATATGCGAGTCGACTTTTACACGAGAATGAAAAGAAATTTTCCGTAACCGAGAAAGAATGCCTAGCTCTGGTATGGGCCGTTCAAAAATTTCGTCTGTACCTCGAAGGGTACAAGTTTATTGCGATAACTGACCATCAAGCTTTAAAGTGGTTGATGAGTTTGGAGAAAACCATCCGGAAAGACTTGCTCCGCTGGATTGCTGGAACTACAGCAAACATGACTTCGAAGTCCAATACCGCAAGGGAGTCCTGAACCGAGTAGCAGACGCACTCTCCCGGTATCCGATCGACACGTCAAGCTGTGATCCTGTAGTCGGTTCAACCGTTGGTTGTAGCACCGCCAACGACAGTTCGAATAACTCTCGGAGGCAACTATCGCTCAAAACCAAGGAACCAAGGCTTAGAAACAGCTTCAGGCGAACTTATGCCCGATTGGCAACTCGAAAATGCTTCGGAATGGTATCTGCAAGTCCGAATAATTATGCAGATTACACCATTCGAGGAAATAAACTATACCGAAAAATCGATTAAATATAAATCATCTACCGACCCAAAAACAAATTGGAAACTTTGCGTACCAGATTCTCTAAAATCCGATGTACTGAGAGAAAATCATGACAGCAAGCACAACAGCTGGCCATTTAGGTGTAAACAAAACGATTCAGAAAATTAGTGCCAGATACTTTTGGCCTGGAATGGAGGAAACGATATTCGAAAATATGTAAAAAATTGCACGACACTCTTGCCAGAGATACAAGGTGGAACAATGTAAACCGGTGGGGGAAAAGGGGGAAATGCATTTCAGGACGCCCCCAAGGACCTTGGTTCACAGTAACCAGCGATTTGATGGGACCTTTACACTCGATCTCGTAAAGGAAACAGATTTTATCCTGGTGTTCCCCAAGATACCTTTACCAAAATGGGGTAGAAATTGTAGCATTACCATCAGCAACTGCTAAGAGGGTGGCAGAAAAGTTCGAAGACCTTATATTGATGCGATATGGTGCTCCAGAAGTAGTACTGACAGATAACGGAACGCAATACCTCTCGAAAATCTTCCAAAAACTTACAAGTGATTGGGAAATAATTCACAAAACAACCGCACCTTATAGTCCGCAGAGTAATCTAACAGAGCGAACGAACCGCGTATTAAAAACTTGTGATTTCTCAGTACGTGCGAAATGATCATCGTAGTTGGGATCAACATTTTAAATGAATGTTAGATTTGCGTTAAATACATGTTGTAGCGAATCAACAAAATTTACTCGGCCATGCTCAATTTTGGCAGAGAAACTTTAAAACTCCAAACTGTATCTTACGGTCAGGTATTAGAGAATGCCACTCAAGGTGCTGTTAAACCTAGCGAAATCGATATACATGAATCTCGAATGAACTTCATGCTAAAATTAAGGGAATAAATGTAAGCTAAACATGGAAAAAGCACACACTCGCCAAGCTCATTACTATAATCTCAGAAGAAGAGATAACAGGTTTTGTAATAGGCCAACAAGTTTTGAGGCGCAGCCATACACTTTCCTCAGCGGCTGAGAATATAGCAGGAAAATTGGCACCATAAAGTTTGAAGGACCATACATCCTATATAGAAAAATAGGATGGAATATATTCGAACTTCGAGATCTCCAAGGAAAAGACGTAGGCCGAGCCCATACGAAGGATCTGAAGGCATACTCTTCCTTTGGAGGCACACTAGATTCCTGTTTGCCCTGTTGTGTGCCGCGATAATTTCCTTTCTACCTAACCTATATTATTGTATGATTTCTTGGTTGCCCGATGTGTTTTTTTTTTTTTGGCGCCAAGAGTTGCTTTAGTAGACTAGTATTCCTACAACAAAATCACCTTTCTATCCCAAATTCTTCCTTGTAAGACTGCCACTCTCCTGTACCCGGCGTGTCTAATATCCTTCCCTTAGAGATTTTATATTTTCGACTTCGATTTTTGTTTATTTTTATTAGTAAAGCGAGATCTGATTTTGTTTTTCTAGCAATTATATGTATTGTGAAAGACTGTGCCCGTAATATATTTTGGTGTGAATTTTGGTTTTGTTGAATGGTTTTTTTGTTTATGCAGATTGCCAATTTGTTTTTTAGTTGTATTTTCTTACCAGAATATGTTATCATTTTATTTTATTTGTTGATTAAAACATTAATTTCGTACGAAAAGAGTTTTTAGTTTGTTTTTTTTCATTTCAGAAACTTTCAAAACGGATACAAGAGGAGATTAAACTACGGTAACCTTTTTTGTTTATCTATATACAAATACCACATTTAACTTTTTTTTCTTCTTTTTTTTGTTTCCCGAAGTACAGATGGGGTGTAACATGTTTATTTTTTTTAGCATACAAAATTGAAATTTAAATTTAAAATATTCATTAGTAAAATTCAAAAAAAAAATTAGAACAGACAATTTTTTTTATATTACGAATAACGACTTGAGTTTTATAATTACCATTAAAAAGGAGCGAAATAATTATTTTACTGACGATGAGTCAGGACGCTATCTGGCAGGTCCGTGCCCGCACGGATATCGCCGCTTCCCCTCCGATCACGGCGAGAGGAGGAAGGGCTTCCCCCACCCCCGCGATCGCGCGAACCTATATAATGACGGCCCGATTGAAGACACAGGGAGAGACAGCCAGTGACCGCGACGCCGCCGACGACCGCTGGCTCACCACTACTTCCACCCTTCCCCCGACCCCGCTCGCTGAACGACTACATCGCGACTCGACGCCCGCCGCCGATATCCAGCACCAGGTAAGGAACAACGACCCTGTTCCTTACTAAAGTGTTTTATCTCCGCCATCAACAATTCTTCCAAATTTTTATGTGAAACAGAATTTAATAATTTTATTTATCATTTATGAAAATTAATCGGATCTGAAAATATATTATTAATGTTTGATGGTTATAGATTTATTTTGATAAGATAATTGTTTGATTTTAAATATACTCTTAATAATTTATTTGATATTTAAAGGTATCAATAAATTTAAATAGAATATATTTGACTTTCTAAATTTACTCAAACTTTAATTACTTTTTCAACTAGAATTACTAAAAGTTATTCTTTTCTTCAATTTAACTTATATTTTGAATTCCAATTACTCAGATTATTTTTTTTGTCATTTCGACTAAATTTTAATTACTGTGTTAAAATTTTCCTTTCTAAATTTTTCAGATCTCGCATTTCTTTTCCTGGCGATCGATCTGACACCTCATCCCGAGTTTCCTTTACGAACTTTCCTACCAATTATCTCCTACCCGGAAAAAAAATTATAACAGTCGGGACTCGCCTTACCACTGCTTTCTTTCCGGCGATAGTACTGGCATCCTATACCCACGACTTCCTTTTTATAAATACTTTCTTCCCACCGACCCCGTCCTCATAAACTAAATCTTATGTTCAATCGATGTAAATTTTTATATTACGTATAAAGTTTTTCTCGACCATCATTCTGTTGTCTGATTTATTATCACATTTCTTGGCGAATCTCTAATCTACGCGGAAATATTTTTCTTTCTTATTGAAGTTCAATCTAATTTTCATTTTATTAATTATTTATATTCTTTGTAAGTGATTATCTTTATTTTTCTCCTTTATCTATTTCGGGACTCGCAACCCTTTCTTTTTATTTTTGCGAAACGTCCTGACACCCTCACCCGCGATAACCTCCATCAAAATATTTATTTAACGATATTTTAGTTTATTTTTCTGGTGAAACTGTGCAGATAGGGTGAGTGTTCAATTTTTCTTTGATATTCATAGAGCCCTAATATTTATAGTAATTTAGGCTTAGTAGCCTTATTGCATGGTTTTAAATCATTTACCTTTATCTTAGCTTCCATAATGGTAGGGTAATTCTGCATGGTGTGTTATAAGTGATTACTTTGTTTTTTTTATTTTTCAAAATTATATGCCTGAGAAAGTAAACTTGATATTTTATTTTGGAGCTATACACTTGCCTACAGAATAAAATACAGCTTAGTATATTTTTATATTATAAATTTATCTAGCTTTTGCATCCCGTAGAAATATTTTTTGTTAATGGTTAGTACTTGCTTTATGGTATATAGTAGTTGCACTGTGATATTGGTGCATGGCTAATCTTTAATTTATAAGATTTGTATATTTGCGATTGGTGTTATTTGAATATTGCTTTTGTTTGCCATTGCTATTCATATTTTGCTTTGATTTTGTATTTTGCTTCTACTAACCATCATTATTTTAACTGATTAATTATTACAACCCGGGCTCTTACAATAATAAATTTTTGTAATAATAATTATTGTAATAATTATTGTAATAATTATTTATACAGTAATTATTACTGTATACGACTCCCCGACCAAGTTATCAGTGGAGACTACTCAGCCTTACTTGTAATTCCTCAGCATGACCGACATATTAATAAACAATACAGTTGTTTTCGGAAAATCGAACTCGCTTGAACAATAACTTTCCTAGAACAAGAAATTTTTATTTTTCTGAGACAAAGATTATTATTTTTTTTTTACGTCTTCAAAATTTTATTGGAGTTGACGTGATGAAGTAAGCCCAACATTATTTTGGAAGTATCAATTTCTTCCGCAGGGCCCTCTGATTCGACTCCTAACAATAAAATAATAGTTGTATGAAATTCTCGAACTCTGGAAATTTCTAACCCAGCTCGACTGGCTATCTGGCAAGTTGCGAATATTTTCGCTTGCCCCGAAAATAACATCGCAAGTTTGTTTAGCTTTAAATTTATTTTTTATTTAAAATTTACCACAGCAAAATACATGTGCATTTTTATCTAAGTTAAAACAATTAGTTGATTGGTTTAAAGTTCTAATAAAATGTACATACCCGTAAACTGGGTTCTTCTTTTAATCCGGATCTAACGCTCTGCCTGCAAGGCTAAACTACAATAGAAAGTAAGTAGAGCTCTCCAGTAATTTTGTTTTAGCATTAAATCACACGTAACCTACTAGGTTTTCTATTGGTCAACAAGTTTCAGACCTCTGGACCGATCATAAAATTAGTTATTTACGATGGAATAATATTGTTTTAGATTTAACAGAATTCAAATTGTCCAATTGTCGAATTCTTTGAAGTAGCTTGCTACTTCAGGGATTACTATTTTAACATTATATCAATCTTACATTTTATTTTTATTTAACCAAGCTTATTACATATATTAATTTCTTGTAAAATGTTTCTTTGTTTAAATAAAACAATTTATTATTGTAACCTATTGGCATATACGGTAAAAGGGGATGGTCCTTCCCCAATATATTTTTGGATAAGCAAAACTCAAAAGTTCAAGAATCTTATACCTAAAGGTTTTAGTAGCCTTAGAATTTATTTATTACATACAAAGATGTTGTGAAATTGGAAACTATACATATCTCTTTGATATGGTATTTATATATATATATATATATATATATATATATATATATCATATAAAACCATTACAGTTGAACTCCTTTTTTAATAAATAAACAGATATAATATTTCTAACAAAGAAGAATGTTTATATACAGTCAATAGTATATTATGATAAAATAAACGATCTAGTGATGTATCCCATAGCCTTAACGATGTTATAAGACAGTAACTGTTTCAACCTATTGTTATCGCATTAATAAAGTGGATAAGTCAGTTTGGATTCCAATATTCAATAACCGTATATTGGAGAATTGAAAGTTACATGTTGTAAATTGCACCCCTTCACGTAAGCCCTTTGAGCCATAAACTGAGCGGGATCAAAAGGATTCAACCGGAACTCAATTTACCATCACCATTTTTGTGAATCCACTCTCCCTTTCTCCATCAATCTTTTCACAAGCCCGACAACACTTTGTCGCCACCAGACGAGAACACTTGGCTGGCTCGCTCGCGTTCTTCACGCTTCAACTGTCGGGAGAATTTTTTTAAGGAGAAGCCGATCCTCTTTTATACCTTATTCTGCCATGGACTACTGGCCTGTGCGAGGATCTTATCAAACAGAATAAGGGGGAGAGAGTCGATACAGTGACAAGGTCGATGGTACTGATAAAAAGTGCAACGGTCACAGGACAGGATTCGAACCTGCCTTATCTCTAACTCAGACCAACAAACATCCAACATCTTAGAACCGCTCGCCCATCGGCACTCACAATTTAGTCGGACATTTCGATGAGGCAAGTTTGCACAATGAGGATTTCGACCGAATTTACTCATTTAATAACCTTGGGTATCTGTGGAAAGCATTCACACAGTTTTAATATTTAGATACTTATTGATCCCACCGAAAAACTTGCCATCATAATTGCAGACGCCAATCCAACTTTAAAATTCGCCAATCCTCGGTTCCTGTTGTGTAAAATGACAAAGATAAATTGATTCTCCGTGAGTATTTTTATTAGTTGCTAATAGAAATAATACTGAAAAATAAATAATAGTTAAATTATATCATAGCTTCACAAAGTTACCATAGTTAAACGTTAAGTAATATTGTTCTTGTCACACGCGCGTACTTAAATTCGTGTGAGAGAGATTGCTACACGGCGCTCTGGAACTCATTAGCCAACACTCCCCGACCCACTGAAAACCCCTAAATTTACTCCAAAACGTTTACTTATAGTTAATATGTACTCACCAAAAGTTTCTAATAGTTATATTGTTGCTGTGAAAATAAAAATATATTGTCTCCATTAGCGATTTCACAATACAAAAAAATCAAAGACCAATTCTTGTGTTTCATTTACTCAATTAGTTCAAGAACTGGGACATCTCTCATAGAACTTAGTCCTAAAAGGATCTTTGCGCTTTTTTCCAGAGTTACGGGATATTCAGGATGAGTAAAGATTGGGGTAAGGGATCACCTCCTGTTGAGGTTCTATGAGATGGTATATCGGGTTGCATCGCCGTTCTAGTGAAGGGAGCCTGTTACACACTCTCGATATCAAAGTGGGTACGGGTCATCACTCCCTCATGTTTAGAGTAGAAGTTCTATCCACACCAGTCATCTTCCGCAGTAGATTAGACAAACCTCTGCATCGGCACTTGCCGACCGGATCTCGTATAATTTAATTAGGGTTGATTTGGGATATTTCGCTTGTAAAAATAGTACTCGTCTAGTATGTCGGGATAAATAATAATACATAAAACTATCCCTTCCTGGTAAGTATGGATATAGGAAAATTTATCATGTGGCCTTCATCTCTAAATGTCAAACTGATGTAGAATTATCTTATTAGCTTAGATGTTTAGTTTTCACAAAGCTGGTGGGCAGGATGATAACCAGGATAAACTGTTGGGTGGGGAGAAGGTCAAGACGAAATATTGGGGCCCCCCTCGAGGAATATTTTGAAACTTTCAAATTTTAAAGAAGAAAAATTAGTGAATTTTGCACCATTCACGAACGTTTTTTTTACGTCTCTGAATAAGTTTGCATTGACGATTAATATTCATAATTAATGGAGAAACCGCTCTATTAGGCCCTGTGCAGAATTAATAATTGAAATTGATCAGATTCATGTAGTAGTGTAATTACAAAATAATATGTCTGCATAAACACAGTGCATAGTATACAAAATTCACATTGAGAATAGGTAATATGTAAAAGTTTTTACAAAAGTTAACATTCTTCTTGACTTCTGAAGCCGTTGTATCTAGTACGTCGCTCTGGAGAAATGTAAGGCAAGTGCAATCAACCACTCATTCCCTATTTTGTTCCTTAAAAAAGATTCTCTTACCCGTTTGTATGTTGAAGAGCGATCTTTCGACAGTACGTGTCAGTAATACTAATATTTAAATAATAATATTAACCGTTTGCTATAAAAGTAATTGAAATCAATAAAACATTTAGGCGGGTTTCCGGATATTACTGATATTACCCCAAGGATACCTCGCTTGCTAGATCCTTGCTGATGGGGACAATAACTCTCCATGTTGGCATGTTTACATCGTTTGTAACACTTTCAAAAAATTTAGATAGGGCCTACTACTCAATATTGAAACCTTACAAGACAAGGATTTTTATAAGCATATATATTTTTGTAGTTAAAATGGAGATTGATTTGGTTAAAAGGTTAATCCTCCAAAATGATGTTTGTAAACATATTCACTTGTATGATTAACGAACTTTTTCACTGTTATAACTTTAAAACGGCCACCCATCTTCAAAGATTTAGAGAACCAAAGTTAGACAATGGCTGTTTAAAATACCATAATATATAAAAATGTATTGTTTTTGTTCTATTATGGGAATTTATTGTTAAAATTTTTGCTTGCTCAAATATGAATGGTCACCAATCTTTAATATTTTATTGATTACAACTGGCTAATGCACTCGTCCAAGGCTGATTTGGAAGCACTGGATTTTGTACCAAATTTAGTCTGGATGTTAAAAATATTCTAGTAGTTATTGGTGTCCACAAGCTTCCGTTATATTTCAGAAGCCTATACATAGATACATCTAATCTACTGCATTAAAACGTTCGACTTACAATGCGTGTACCTTTATGACTCATATGGGGCTGGACTGCAATAGAGCAGATTCGCTGCAGTGAAAATCCTGTGCCTGCTGCCTGCTGACTCCTGAGAATGCTCTACAAGAATGTCAGAGGCAGGACTGACATTTAGGATATCAGACTGGTCGGGCCGTAGGACATGCCGGAAGGTTGTAACTCAAGGTTTTAAGGAAATAAACCCATGCTAAGTATTGAAAATCACTGAATCCATGCTCCGTATGGAAAATCACTGAATCCATGCTCCGTATGGAAAATCGCTGAAATCATGCTCCGTATGGAAATCGCTTGCTGAAATCTCCATGCTCCGTATGGAAAATCGCTGAATCCATGCTCCGTATGGAAAATCGCTGAATCCATGCTCGCGTATGGAAATCGCTGCTGAATCCATGCTCCGTATGGAAATCGCTGAATCCATGCTCCGTTATGGAAATTACTGAATCCATGCCTCGTATGGAAATCACCCAATGGATAAACGATCTACTGTTTTTCCTATAAAAACGGTCTTATCAAGGACAGAGTGGTCGCGTCGACCAAGTCTTTGTTGGGTCAAATGGAGAAATAACGTCATTACTTGCGTAGTTTACGGACATCAGGTAAGACATGAATATAGTGGGATGAAGCAACTGGTGAAGTATCTTAGCGTGAAGGTTCTGGGAGCAAAGCTCAGTTCTTAGAAATTCTGAACACCAGATAAGATGTAGACAATCACCGCCTTGAGTCATCATAAATGAAATACTATTTGGACGGAGGAACTGCTGTTAATACATTACAGACAGAAAGTGTTGGGGAATTCAGGAAAGTGGCTCTCTGATACATCAGTATTGCTTTCGCTAGGACTCCAGAATTTGACATAAACATTTGTTAATGCTCCGAAAATCATAAATGGACGATAGGCTTTGTGTCATATCTGCATGTGTCCTCATAATATGTGTGTTCAAGCAATTTGTCATAGATCTGATGTTTCGTTTTAAAAATACTACTAAATGGTTTTAAAAAAACTAAAGAGTAATTTTAATTAGATGTAGAGTATTGAAAAAAATAGTATGTCTATTAGAGATTAGAGAGTGAAAGAGATGACTTCCCTATTTCTTCTCTATAATAACACGCATTTTGAATTTTAATTCAGAATTAATTATAACCGTATTTAATAGAAAATGAAGAGCCATTACATCTTAATAAATTTTTAGCTTTGGTAATATTCTTTAATTACATCTGTACTTCTGAGAGTTTTTTGGAAACATTGTGTTAATCCATCTTACGTTTCAGTCAGTAAAGTTATATACACACAAAATTACGATGGGTCGTGAGTTGCAAAGCTTTGTACTCTATTGAAAAGATGCGATACGATATAAAACGTGTCCTGATACCTGTAATGTCCTACTAACCTGTATTTGATGACCCTCCCTATCGACCTGTAACTCATACAAACTGTTTTCGTCACCTAAACGTTGATACTTCTCATTACTACCTTGCATAACCTTGTTTGTCATTTCTTTATTTACAGAGCTTTCACTGTTATAGCTATCAAATAAATAATCTTATTATGTAATAATTATACCTTGTTTTGAATTATTTGATAATTTTAGTCACTTTTCATATATAATTTGAATATTAATTCGTATTATACTATTTCTAAATTAAACAAAACTAATACAATTAATGCATAGTTAAAAATATAATTGTACGAGTACGAATAATATAACAGTACGAATTCTAACTGACATGAAAATAGTTAAACAGTGAAATGGGTTGAATTAGTTTGTAACATAATAGTGGAAAATACTGAAGGAAAATCTGATAAAATGGGTTGTTCTAGTACAACTTGAGCTTTTTCATAAATTAAGCTATGATTTATAATTTTAATATACAGAAAAATATGTTTTGGATTTAGTACAATTATTAATCCCACAGTGACATACTTGTATTTTTAGTGTAAACTATCATATGAGCACATCAGATTTAAGGTGTATTAATAGGTAAGTTATTGCCAGAAGAAGTAATAGAGGCCAACATACATTAAAATTGGCAGACTAACCAATCAGTCAACCATCAGTCGAGATTATGGCCGCGCTTTGGTTGCCAATTCTAAAAATGAACTAAAAAGGAAAACCAAAAGTATCAAACGTATCAGATATTTTGTAATAAACCAATGCGGAGTCACAATATGGTTTTAAGAAGTTCATCTAGCATAAACCAATAATGATAATATAAAAGGCGCATCCCTGTCCCCCTTCCTTTTTATTTCCGCCATCTTGCTTCTTTTTGCTGTGGGACGCGATTGCCATTTGCTATTGGCCTCTGGTCAGTCGTATCGTAGGTGGTTAGTATACGAATGCAGTACGTATTGTGACCTGTATTCTGTGGTTCAATTCTAACGATTAGTGTTGTGTATAGTTTTTTTTATTAAGTGCATATTTTATGAGTTAGTGAAGTTACACACAACATGGTGGTTGTTATTCCTGACTTGCCACAACGCTCTGGTATGATTTGTTTATTTTAACTTAGTTTTTAATTAAGTATTAGTTTGGTTATTTACCTGAAGAAGAGATCAGATTGCAGATCTCGAAATGTAGTGTTACTGATTTTTTATTTCACTGAACAATGGCAAATGTCCGAAAAAATCCTGTTTCCTTCATAACCATTAAGGTTTTAAAACCCGACATTCCGTTCTCAAAACTGCGCCATTTTCTGTATGCAAGTAAGTCAGTGCGATTAACTTTTGTTACAAAAAGTCCCGGAGACTTGAAACTTGGGTATATATGTTCCACTTGGTACAGAAAAAAAACTGATGTTTATTTTTTCAGGTAACCGGGAAAAGTTACAGTTGGTTTTCTAAAGACTTTTCTTTGCCTTATTTGAGATCCTTTCAATATTCTGTTGTGTCTGTTTACTGCATATACATTTACATTATAACTGCTGTAATTTCAAAATGACAATTGAATCTTTAAAAAAAAATCAATTGTGTTGGGTTGTTATGTTTAAGGAAGTAAAAACGTATATTGCAACATAATTTTACAAAGTCCTATGTACTAGTGGTTCTTTGCTAGTCCTTTTAGTATATCTTCCTAGCGCCTGGGTTAATGTAACCGGCCAATTTTAATGTTAACTACTGATAAGTGTAAGTTCCTGTGTAAGTCTTTGTGTAGTTTATGTTTTAGGCTAAGATCCGAGATAAAATTTGCACTGTAAAATCACAAAACCTAGTGTTTCTTCAAATAGAGAGAGGAGTTTTATACTAAAAAATAATTAATCCACAGCCAATTTAGTTTTGGTGGAGGTCAGGATCGGACAGTATCAAAAGGTTTTAAAAGTATGAAATGCCCATTTCTTCAAAAAATATTTCTAGCCCGTCACACTTAAATCTGACAGCCCGTTATAATTGATAGTTTTATTACAGTTATTACGGACAATCGCTTATTTCGTGTGTCTAACGTTTAGTGGTTTCAAGGCATAATATTATTTTTTACCTTTTCACACTCGCCCCATTCTTTTGGCGTGGCTTAACGATCTATTTATTATTTAGGAAAATGTCCTATATTTCAAGTAAACGAGGATGTGTACTTATACCATACAAATTGGCCTTCGGGTCCTTGGACTTGTATGTCTATGATAACCGTTTCCCGTCTACATACTAGTTATTATATCTTACGTTTTCGTCTTAATTTTCATCATATCGCATGATAGAACACAATGAACAGACGTTTAATTTGGTTTCCGCTTATTGCGGGTATTGCGGGTAGTGTCTGAAAATCTGAGACTGTCACAAACTCGACTCCTGGAATCTGGAGCCTAAGTCTAACAAGATCTTAAAAAGAAACTCTTTGCATCATTTTGTCTGCGTCTGGTTTATCCAGCTGCCATCAAGAGTAATCCAGATTAAGATGTGTTATCACTGTCTCATCATGTGCACACTTATAATGAGAAGATTTTAAAAAATAATGAACCCAAAAAACGAAAAATTGTGAAAAAAGTAATAAATAAAACTTTAAAATCTTTTTAAATCGGTGTTTCACTGGACCTGTTACTGTTAATTTTTGCTTTATATTATTTTATTCCAGGTTAATATTAGAAAACCGCTTACAGTTATTAGTAGTAATCAATCATAAACCGATTACTAGTTAGTCGAAGTTGCCTCGCTTGACTGAACTTGGCTAGACAGAACTGTGTAATTAGTTTTGCATATTGCATACCTTGGAGTTGTACCGAAGATTTGCTTATCGATTCAATCGATTGTGCTTTGGATTTAATTAAAAATAAAATCGATGTAATAAAAAATTATACATTGAACAAAATTTAGTGCTAATTTATGTATAGCAAGATTGTTTGATCTATAGGTCTGTATTTACAAACTGGTAAAAGCAATTTACACATGAAGTTTTGCGAAGACGTTTTATCAGCACACGTGAAATAGTTGCTAGTACCAGATTGTTTGGGCAGTAAGTTCGACGTCATCGGATGCATATACAAGAATACACTGTAGATTTGAGAATTTTACTTAGTAATGGATTAGTATTTTAGTGGCCTAGGTGGACTACCCTAATCAGTATAAAGATTGTTTTTAATTAATGGAAAATAAATAAAGATTAGAGTCTTTTACCAATTCATGAAACTTATTTTAATATTTAACTATATAGAATATATTACAGTTTTCATTCTTTCAGTGATCAATATAGATCTTACAAAGCAAAATTTTAATAAAATATAAACATATTAGACATACTCGCTGATAATCAATAACATATAGTATAACAATTACTTTAATATTTAATTTATTATCAATTATGTTATAAGCTAAATAGTTATTAGAATTTTTCAATGAATTACAGTTTTCAAAAGGGTTTTTAAATGAAAAACACATGTCATAAGACAGTTCCAAAGTATGAACTTTCCACTGGATTGAGCCCAAAGCCCCTTTACATTCCAAGTTAAAGTTCGAAGTTATAAGTATGTTAACCTGCCAGAATTAGTTCTTTCCTAAAATTCAGTATAAGCCATCAGTACTTCATGCATATAAATGAGGCGTTGTATCGTTTATACCTAAACAATGGCAGGGCATATTTTAAGCCTGTACCAATCTGCTGTAATTACAAAATACCCAAATTTGAAAAATATACTCACTGATTAACTATAATGGAAACGTAAGAACACAGATTTTAAAAGTCCTTAAAGTTGTTGTTTTTAAGTAACAGTAAAACCTTATAATTAAGATATAACTAATAAATTCTAGAAAACTACCGAATATAGATGGACAAAAACCTCATCATTTTGGCGTTAAAAGCAATATTTGCTCGTACATGGCCTATTGTTAAGCTCAGATGGCCTCGTATAACGGACAAGTCACAACACTATAACATTGAATATGGAAACCAATAATACTGAGCAGTCGGTGGGTGAGTTATTACCTCGATGTTTTAATCCGGGGCAAGCCCGCGGGGTTTGTTGAGAATTGACGGCCAAAGTTTGGGCCACGGACGACAACATTCCGCAGCTTTGGAGGTTTACGTTTCATTACACGGCTACCAATATCTTTTGTCTACAATATTGGGGTCATACCCACGCATTACGGGTTCAGGAGAGAAAGAGTCAAATATTTGTTTCGTGATGAAATTATTATCCTGGATTGTAGATACAACGGTTATTAGCAATATTATAAAAATCATGATTTGTGTCTTGATAGCTTACGAAATAATTTATTCCATTATGGTCTTCATACGAGAATACATATTAAAGTATATAAAGATAAAATAACAATGGGATAAAAAGGTAATAATGTGTTATATAGTTTTTAGTTCTTCAATTTACATGTAGGATTAATTGTAGACATAAGAATAATTAAGTTTTATAATAAAAAGATGAGTATCATCAAAGAAAAATAAGACACTTTACTCCCTATAAAACTAATATAATTTAATTTTGAAAACTTTTTCAAACTTTTATAAAGAAATGTAACACCTTGGGCGGGTTTACACCGTATTTAACAACACGTGGTCAACTTGTTCTCAATATTATCTTGTTGCAAGATGCATTCATGTGTTTAATAATTAAGTTTAGTTCAATTTGTCCTCAAAATATTTATTTAGTGAGTTTAAAATCTTAGTTTGCTCCTCTTTGTTCAAGGTTACACCTGAAGGGGTTTTAATGCTAACAAAAATTCCTTTTTTGTGTTCTTTTTTCTAAAACCCTATAATCCTTTACTACCCTTTTCACTAATAGTGTACGCGAATGTCAAGGCACCGTTAATCCTACTCAGCATCAACGTATATTGCTATTAACTTTAACACTCAATAATGTTTAATTTACAAATAATTTATTTGTTACCTAGGATACTTTTAGTTACAAACAATCTTTAAATAAAATGGCTCATAAAGTTTACAATATTTAATATATGTAATATTATATTCAGTAGTTATTATTTTATTTACATTTCTTAATAATGCAACTGTCTGTACGAGTTTAATGAAGCATAATTTTCTAACACATTTGTTTAAAATTAATAATAAGCTATTAGGAGATAAACACTAATAGGCTAAAACTCTATTCATAATTAGTTGTACCTCTATTTAATAACACATACTGCCCGAACTCTCAATGTATATTGAACGAAACAAACTAATCTTTCAGACTGTATGTTTGTCCACAGTTTTTACCGTATGATTAAGTTTCCAAATTAAAATTCTGTTGACCAAAGAGAGCGCTGCTGATTGAATACAAAGAGAGCGTAAACTGCAGATTTGATCCGCATTGATGAGTTTATCCAGGTATCCAAGCAATCTGAGCCCGAAATGAATGGAGCCCCGGCAATATCAGACCGATTTCCAATTGTAATATTTTTGTCACGGTTTGCTTCAAAGTAGGTACTTAAAACCTTGATCCTATTAGTCAACTAATGCAGCGGTAATTTTAGTTAAGGTCCAATTATTCAAAAAATAATTTTTTTATTCATTTCATTATCAGCTTTCACATTCGTTTAATATTTATGAAAACTATTACTATCTTCAAAAGTATTATTATTTGGCTGAACGTCAGCGAAGCCATATCAGTAGAGGGTCTGGAAACCTTCATTTCTGTATATCTGTCTGTCCGTACAATATCTTGAGAACAAACTGACCTATATGCAGAGTGTCCCACGAAGAGGATTAAACATTTGTTTTTATATACTTGCCCCATTTTATGCGCCGAACATTTTCAAACTCTACACATTTAATAAAGTTTGGTTTTAATAATATTATGTAACATTTCAGCTCTCTAGAAATTTTAAAACAAAATAGTGTCATATTAAAAATGTTAACATTTTCCTTCCTATGGAAAAATTATTTTCTTGAATTAACGGATCTTGATTACTGCCGTTGCTTGCCAGGTTTTAAAGAACAGCTGTTCAATTACGCCGTCATAGTTAGAAAAACAGTGTTCCCTGTTTGAATTTGAAGAATATTGCTTGTGATTGTGCTATAAATAAACATAAACCTAACCTCCTCGACATTAAAGTTCTTACTGATATTGAGGGGCGGCGGGAGGTGAGAGAAATAAGTGGAAACATGTTGTGTGTGGACTATTTCTGTTTTGGCGCAAACATTAACCATTCGTGACTGAATTAATTTACTATATTTTTGGACTACGAACTGGATATTTTCCATTGCTTTCGTGTAAGAACAGGCTGCACTTGCATAACACTTAATGTATAAACATGCTATGAATATTATACATTTACTCTAGTTATTCCTTGTTATTGTAATGGAACACAATGGATGTTAGTCTTTTTTATATAAATATATTCTACACCATTTACAAATTTTTAATATTACATCTTTAGAATTTGGGTTCGGGTGTGAAACACTCAAAACATGTTCCCAGATGAAGTGAAATGTAACTTTTTACATGGTTAGACTGTTTCATTCTTTTCCCCTGTGAGGCACAAACTATACATTTTCTTGGAGGGCTTGGCTTTGGGGTTGGAGGTATCTTTTCAATAAAATGCCCCCAAAAACTTTCCTTGAATGGCGCAGTGGTGATTCTCCAACAAGCGGGAAGCCTACCTAAAGGCAGTTACCCGAGCCCAACAAGTTCGTCACAGAAGTGATTAAACATCATCTGATTCAGTGACAGTTTTCTCTTAACTACCTCGAAATGATAGGATGTTATTCCATCATGCCGGTTTAAACGCATTGTACAACAGTATTTGGTTCCAACACTTCACGAAAAATCAACAAGGCCTAGCCGTTGGTTATCGTCACTTTCATTATCATGCTCGTCAAAGTTTGTACCATATAGACATTTAATTTATTTCATGTATCCTGTCATCTTGTTCGCTGTCACATTCCTCATCACCACTTCATCTAAAAAATTAACAAAGATAAGTCACAAATCATCTGAAGTTACGAACACATCATTCACGCGTCGCGAGACTCCATCTTGACTGTTTACAAACGAAAGAAAGCTGTTTTGCCAAGGATGATTTGAAGGCAATATCATGTTGATTTTCAGCAACGAAGAAGAAGGAAAAACATAGCACTAGAATATTGAGAACAAAATATGCAGCAAATGTGAATGCCTCTGCGAATCTATCGGCAATATATTCAACTACGTCGACTGTAGTGTCTAGCGGACGGGCGCGGCCGTTTTTAGCCCGTTGGGCCGCGCAAAGTGAAAAGGACGGGAAATGGCCCGGTCCAATGTCTTGATATGGGGTTAAAGATAAGAAATTAGAAATAATTTCAGGTTGTATTCCCAGGAGTTTGAACCTGACCTAGCAAGTCCAACCAATAACGATGTGGAGGAAAGAATCTTGTCGGAACTGGATAATGATCGTAGGAAGATAAAAGTACTCTAGAGGATCAACATCAAATGAGAAAGTTAGAGAAAGTACTAGTATGACACCGTGAGCCATCCAGTTGTTTGCGGCCTTTGTAGGTTAAACTCGAAATCACTAATGTTGAACTGTTCGTTCTCAATGCTACAGAGAATAATAAAAAAAACAAAAATTATCTTAGTCCCATAATCTTTTTGAAGTGATGATCTAGACAGGGAGACGTGGAATTGTTTGTTTGTCGTATTCATTGAGTATAGATCTATATCATTAATTTGGCATACTTCAAATTGATTTTAGGACGAGCTGTAAATAGGTATATTCGCCGTTAATGTTATAAACAACACCGGTTAATCCACACATTCTTGAACTTCTCAAATATCTCAAAAAAAAGCATTTCTGTTTGCGAGCAGCTGTCAGTTTTTGTAATGTGGTTGTATCTATATCGACATGTTTCAGGACAGCTACAATGATTGGTAGATACATGTATTAAAAAGATGTTTTAAATGGAATATAAGTCTTCTACTCATTTTACGGTTGCCAGAAATATGATCAAGGGAAAATCTTCTAACAAGACTCGGTGTTGTCCTCCTCATGTTCGCCAAATTTTGTCAAGCGAATTAGTAAAATGGACAACCTTCATGGCCTGTTGGATTGGTCGTTGGGAAAGTGATTTTTTTAGACTGGCCACCCTGATCTCCTAGATTTAACTGTGGTGTGAGATTTATTTTTACTAGAGTTAGTTGTAGAAGGAAACGAAGTTTTATAATCGTAGAACAAAAAAAAAATTAAAAAATCTTCAATAATGATGGAAGGAATTAGAAAAAAGTATAAAATTGAAAAGAGGAACTCCGGGATGGATTTACCGCCAGTAATTTTCTTTGCCTTACGATTTATTTTATTAAGCAGTTGTTAGCATATGGTGTTAGCTGTGGGATGAGTTTAAAGTTCGCATATTAATCTGTAGTAGTTTTGATAATATAGACTATGATTGAAATTTTTGAAATTTTTGTCTGATGTTTTTGTGTGATTGAAATCGACTTTATTTCTGTTAGAATATGACAATACATTAATTTTAACAAAACCAAAAAATAACTGTTTTTTAAAGTATTAGTTTTTCAAAAATGTCCAACATTTTGTTTTAAAAAATTGCATATATATGAGCTAAAAATTTTGCACAAGGATATTTTTAAAAAGCCTATTTAACGATATTGTGTACGAGTTTTTAAGAACATGGGCAAGAGTAATTATCAAAATCTAAACGTTTTAACCTCTGTCGTGGGTCGTACACCAGGTTATTTGAAATCCATTTCAATTCTATATATTAAGTCAATATAGAGTTTAAATAGAGTCTGAATATTATTCAGGGGTTTTTAATTGTCTGTCTAAGTTTGTCATGCATATGACTAGTTTGTATATATTTATTTTAGTCTGTAATCGTCTAGTGTTTAGCAATTATGTTGCATGTTAATTTATAAAATATAGGACTTGATTTTTATTTTAGTTATGAGAATATGAATGACGTCAGATTTTTATAATCCCAACTTCAAAATGGCCAGTATTATACTGGTCTATTCTCTAACCATGTTGGCAAGGAGAGAAACTAGCTGAATAAAATAGATTTGTAATCAAACTGTGTACAATTATATTTATTTTAACATACGAATATTGACTCAGCCAAATCTGCGGCTGATTAAAACGGAGCTAGAGGTTTGAAATTTTTGCTGACACTTAAACAAATCCCGTAAACGTGACACTTGAGGTGATCCGTACTCTTACCTTAATGACATAATTGATTAATTTTAATCTGGGTTCTCTTACTTTTTTTCAGAGATGCCCGGATAGGCAGTTGGATCAGAGGTGCTCAGGTAGACCACGCGGATCAGAGGTGTCCGGGTATTCAGTCGGATCTGAGGTTTTCCCAGGGTAGACAGTCGGATCTGAGGTGGGGCCCGGGTAGGCAGTGGGATCAGAGGGGCCGGTGGTAGGCAGTTGGATCAGAGGGGCCCGAGGTAGGCAGTTGGATCAGAGTTGCCCGGGTAGACAATCGGATCAGAGGTGCCCGGGTTTGGAAGTTGGAGCAGGGGTGCGCGGATAGACAGTTAGGTCAGAGGGGCCCTGGAGGAAGTCGGATCAGAGCGTGCGCGGATAGTGCCAGTCAGGTCAGAGGGGCCCGGGGTAGGAAGTCGGATAAGAGGTGCCCGGTTGGAAGTTGGATCAGGGGGTGCGACGGATAGACAGTCAGGTCAGAGGGGCTCCGACGCCGGGTAGGAAGTCGGATCAGAGGTGCCCGGTTGGAAGTTGGATCAGGGGGTGCGCGGATTAGACTGTCGGGTCAGAGGGGCCGGGTAGGCAGTTGGTATCAGAGTTGCCTGAGTAGGCAGTTGGATCAGGAGATGCCCGGGTTTGCATTTGGATCAGAGGTACCCGGGTAGGCAGTTCGATCAGATGTACCCTTAGGGTTGGATACTTTCAACAGTGTTTTAGATTAGATGGATTAGTAATTTTACATGCACCTAAAACATGATAACAGACTGGGTGCGGAGTGTTGGGAGACGATCCAACACTACGATCGGTGGCATCAGCCACCATTTGACTATTTTCCTGTAGGCTGCGAAAGAACTTTTCATTCTGTGCTGACGAATCTTCAAGCACAGTGATCGTGCACGATAGCAATTATAAAAACAAAGAAGGATTAGATCCTCTATGGACTGTGCTAAGATACATAAACTAGCAATTGAGCATTAAGTAATTTTTTGTGCTCTTGTTTTATTACGAGTTCAAGTTAATATAACGTTTGTCAAGAATTTGCATCATCTATATCTACTTCTTGAGTTAGTAAAATGCTGGAATCAACCCATTACATAAATCATTAGTATAATTTTTGTAATGTTGTTTTGGGGGGGGAAAACAATAACAGATAATATATTTAAATCAACAACGCTAAATTGTTTTATGAGGACGGTTTTCAGCGTCTTGTGGTATGAGTAAAGAATGGTGCTTCCTTTACATACAGTATTTTATTGGCATGAAATTTGAAATGTTGTTTTAACTAAAATAAAAACATGTCTTTCTCTTTCATGATTCGCAAATGTTACCGTTAACGCATCTAATACAGTTTATTCTGTGGCAGTGTTTATTTGAAATACATTGGTGCTCTGCTTAACGCAATCAGGCGTGCGATAGATTGAACGGAAAATATAGCTTCAGGTGAAAACAACACCCACATAACCTGATACGTTATACATAAATATTATCTCATATGAACATTGGACAATGTAGTAATCATATTTTGTAATGGTCACGCTTGAATGTGAGCAAGTTTTTTATCGACAATTTTTACTTTTCATGAATAGTCAGAATATTTTTAAATATATTGTTATGAACAAAATAGTGGACTAATAAAATAAAAAATTAATTGATATGAACAATATGTACAAAATAGAAACTATTAAAATCTATCTAATACCAGTATTTTTAAAGACTTATAATAGATTTAGAAATTAATTATAATGCTTGCGTGGTGTGCAAATAGTTTGGCATTTTGTACTTTATTATTACAGAAGTCTTTTAGATTGTTTGCTCATACCTCGTGGGCTAGACCATTTGGTTTGAAACTCTTTCAAAATTTAAAAAATATGTAGGCCTATAAAAACCAAGACTCCTCTTTTAACTCCAGTTTTTTACGATACTTTGTACGATTAATATTAAATCTATTGAGGGACTGTATTTGACAATTGGAAACAAAAGTTAAATGTTTTTTATTTACAGGATGCCACAAATAAAGTTGACAATAAATATTCGGTAATTTATACAAAATATTGGCGATACTACGGTATAATAACACTGCGAGAACCATTTTGATTATTGACTCGTTGCGACGAGGACCTGTTT
>NW_025783953.1:0-25607 GCF_021130785.1 Homalodisca vitripennis
ATCAGAACTGGCTCAACATACACTTCATCTAACATCAATAAACTCTCTGACCTTTCACTGTTGGCTTCAACACACATGCTATCAAAATTTCACTAAGTTCCGGAACTTCTACATCACAAGGCATGACCACTTTCCAGACATGAGCTCCAACTACTGGTTTCCCTTCCTGTTCTTCCACAACATTAAATGGTTCCTTTGAGTTCGAGACGCTCATAGGCTCCATTACTTCTCACACACCCGTCAATAGGATCCTTTATCGACGGGCTCAAAATCTGAATAGTATCAACCCTTAGGACTCTCCTGTCCTCCACTAAAAATCCAAAAATTACACCCAATACCTTCAACGCATCAACTCCCCAAAATACCATCGTAAGGAATGTTCATTTCACAAATAAAGAAATTAACCTTAAAAGTATTCCCCTTTATAACACACTAGCACAGTTTGTTCTCCATAAATAATTATATTTTCCCCCTGTCACTCCTACCGCCTTAACACAGGTCTCTGTTGGCACACACATTTATGCCCCCCTTCTCAACAATGAAATCTTAGCACCTGAGTCTAATAAAAATGTAAACACTTTACCTTGAATTTCAGCTTGAATGGTTAAATCCGTATTACCATCCACATAAATACTAGGTACAAAAGATTCCTTGTGTATTTCAGGTCCCTCAGCAGGGTGGCTTACACCGACGGACCTCTGGAGTTTAAACGCCCCAGAAATTTCGCGTTTGAACTCTGCAATCACTTGCGGTAGTGTCCCATTCGTCTATAATTAAAACACTCCACCTGGGCTAACCTAAAGGAGTTAGGGCGTAACATCAGTTTTCGGGTACAACAAAGTTTGCGTACTACCCCTTTGATTTGGTTCTGATTGTGTTGTGGCTACTGGACCACGCCCTCTACTCTCTATTTCCACTTGCAATTCCCTCAACATTTGTCCACGGCCCCTATACGTATTCTGAGACCGACCACCGCGACCTCTACCAAACTCCTGAGGCCTACCATTTCCTCTACCCCCGGTTAGGTTGATAACCCATATACGCGCCTCTCTTCCTCTCGGGCCCAAAATTATTCCTCACGGGTTGCCTACACTCTGATTTAACGTGTCCCTGGCTTATTACAGTTCCAGCACTGCACCGCAAATACCATAGCATCCTCTAACTACGGGCTTACTCATTTCCTCCGCTTCTACCATGGTCGCTATCTTTACTGCTTCCTCCCAGTTTTCCGGAAATCTAAATCTAATTACTTCACCAGGTTTACCCAATAAACCATGCAAAAACGACGCTAACATCCGACGTTCCGCCTCTTCATTCACTACTTTCTGTTCCTCCTCGGCATCTTTATGCCTTATTGTTAACGACCCCAGATGTCTAATTCTTTCCGCAAATTGTTCCACGCTTTCACCCCTCTTTTGAACAGCACTCTGCAAATTAGTATAGTGATATTGATCAGTTCGCTTTCCCACAAACCTCTCAATACAAGCTTTCCTGATATCCTCGTATTCCAATAACGAAAATCCACTCGAATCTACTTTCGAAAAATCAAATTTTGTCGTAATAAATACTTCAGCTGATCCCTTCACTTTTAATCGTACAATAGCAATCTTATCTTTCGGTCCCCATCTTCCTAATAATGCAGCCTGGTCAATTTGTGCGAAAAACTGACGCACCGAAGGACCCGTTCCATCCCCTTTAAATACATCAATTAATGCGGCTGGACCAGTATCTATAAACCTACCTGTTTCTAACATGCGTAAGCGATTGGCTAAGTCGTCTGTCTGTTGCGCAATCTGTTGCGTCTGTGCCTGCGGTGAAACTCCATCACCTCCTGCCTTACCTCCTGTTGAACCTCCAACCATGATTATTCAAGTTATATAACTCGTAAAACTAACCCAGCGTACCGTTACTTGCCAAAAACACTTGTACCGACTTCGTATCGTGTCCCAACGAACCCAAAATAATCACTACCAAAACAATTAAACCTATTAAACTGACAATACTACCCAATACAACCCCTTGTACAAATGAACATACATGAATATCACTCATTTAATTTAAATATTCAATTACTAGTTTAGACACTTTAACTCTCTTCACGCTTGGCTCAGTCGTATAATTAGAAAAACCCATTTAACCTTTTCTCTATAATCCTAGTTACAAGTGACCGCAATAACGACTCACAACCTTCTATTAACAAATCCGGATCTACAATAGGTAAATAATAAGCTGGACTACTTTGGCCTGACATTGCATTTTGGCACGTCGTAAATTACCCTCATTTCCCACAATCTCTGTCGAAACTGTCGCAAACCTTACCTTTGGAACCGGTGGTGGTGCGCAAGTAGGCGCGGCAGATAACTTCCTGACTTGCCCTGTTACTGTGTCTACATGATCATAAAAAGCTGTTTACTACTGCCGATCGAGTACCTAATCTTGTAAATAATTGAGCCTCCAATTGTTTCGGCTGCACTGCCTTACCATCTACAACGTGATCTGCTACTTTCTTATCCATAAAGCTATCACTCGATCTTTTCGAAAATTTACTACCCAGTTTTACTCCTAATAGATCCCAAATAATGGTAATAAAAAATTAGTTTCTACTGGATCATACAAAATATAGGCCACCAAATTATCAATAAAAATACCCCATTCATCAAATTTACCCTTAAAAACTGTAAACAATACTGGATAAAAGGCTAACGTTACATGAACCCTTAGTTTTACGAGTAAATAAAGCATACTCCATCAACATACATGTGACCAATTAGCATCTACGATAATGATCACGACCCATGAAATAGTTAAAATACCATTCCTTGTTTTCCTGGGAAGACAAAACAAAATCAATAAACCGAACACGAAACGATTCCCAACTATCTTCCGAACCTCCCCAAGCTAAATACAAAATTCTGAATCAATCGTGATGGACAAAGTTCCTCGCAACCACACCTCAAAGACTTGTTCCAAATCCATCAATCAATTAAAATACAACAATAATTCAGCTAATTTCTATAAACCAAAATTGCTCCAAATTTATCCCTTAAATCTACACAACGCAAGGAATTGTGAGGGCTCCGGCAAATTTGATTTACAAATACCCTCAACCACACATTTTTATTAAAATTCCCAGATAAAACTTTTTGTGAAATTAGTTGGAATTGATCTAGAGAGCTCAGTACCTCTTCTAACCGAATGTCGTAAGTATCCTTACTCAACTCACAATAGGTGAACAACAATACTTTCTTAATAGATCCACCTAAAAACTCTAATAAATGATCAAAGTATATCTTATTTTTAAAACATACAAAATCACTACTAGTTGACATTAATAACTATAAGCTAAACTCTCCAGCATGATACATTTATTCTAAAAATTCTCCTTTTTTTCAAAATTTAATTTAATTTAATTTCCAAACACTCAAGCTTTTACTTCTGACACCAATTGTTAAGTATGGCTGGGGTGTATCTTAAATGTCAGGATAGCAAATAAAGGGCAACTTAAGTGCTTGAGTATTTGAATATAAGTATATTGATCCAAAGCATCTTAGTAATAATTATACATTGAGCACAAGTTGTTCTTACAAGGCTGATTAATACTGGAGACTACCAGACATACTAAAGAGCTGAGGGCTAGCGTGACTTACCCAGCACCATGGACAATAGGGCCAACAAAGACATGGCAGCACGGAGAATGACACCGGGCAGAACTCGTACAGGACTGGGCCCCGACTTGACTGAGATGGCGATACAAGGGATGAGCAGACAAGAGCTGGGAGAACTAACCTAACAATTTTGGCTAAGTTTGGGTTTATATACTGAGGTGGTGGTTCCATCTCCAGAGGAGGCGGAGCCTCCCCTACCGTGCCGCACCCCGGGGGTTCTGAGCCCTGATTGGCCAGTGGATATTTTGGGTCTACACGTGTGACCTCCAAGAGCGGAACTGGTTTCCCACAGCCGGGCCATTAGTGGTGAGCCGACATCCCGGACACTGGTTTTTCGAATGTTATTTTAAGCTGCATGTGGCCTTTCCTCATGTGGTGTCGTCCTCCCTGGGAATCTTGACTACATGAGTGTTTTTTAAGTTGATGCCTAATCTAAAATAATCCCGTATGCATTCCCAGACGCTCGTTAATACCCTGGGAAGAAATGTTAAGAGGGCCACTGTCCTAAAAGCCTCAGATATCTGTCTACTTTCCAAACTGACTTCCAATTTGGAGTAGAATGATTCATAACAATAAGTTAAAAACAGAAAAACAATTTGCTGACTTGAAAAGATATATCGATATTATAATAGATAATTTTGTAGGCGTATTAGGATCTAAATATGATAAGAATTCAACGTTCACATGATATAACATATTAAGAACACTCTTAATATTGTCCTAACCCTTTTTTTGAAAAGTTATCAGTTCACAGTTCACAGTGGTTCCCACCAGCAATCCTACACTAATGTCAATCCATCGTCTCTTTATCACGGAAAATTCTGCTTTAGTGGGGAAGTGTAAAATATGAAAGATTTTTTAGGGAATATTTCCGCCATCATCAAATAGTCTCATGTACAAGAGATGAAAATAGTGAGGTGCTGTTCCGGATCTGTGACGTAAAAAAAGAAGAGGAGAAAAATTATGTATTATTGTAATATCGACTTGCAATTTGTAATATGAGTTGTCGTAATGTAGAGTGAAGCATTGCAAACTGCTTATAAATAAGATTATTTGTATAAAAGATTTTTGGCTAGTATAAAAAGTTTCTACAGTGAATGCAATTACTAATTGTTTTTCACATGAAAAGTTAAACCAAAAATATCTAAGTGTTTGTAAATATGAAAGTATATTTCTCTTTTATAAAATTATGAAAGCTTTGTTATACATGCGATATACTCTAATAACTAAGCATGGTGAGAAGCAATAATATGCCTGCTTACTGTGGGGAGTAAACAATGTATTGCTTAACTCAAAATTACAATGTAACATAAAAATTATTAAATTACTTTCTATGAGTAAAGCTCTGAATTCTCAAATCCCAATAAGAAACTAAATTCAAGACAAATAAAGTACTATATTAGTTTTTTTTTAGCTATATTTGGTTAAATTCTGCTCAACGTTGTATGTATACGGCAGCAAAGTTCTATAAAGCACTTATTTGTACTTTCACCTCGGTAATTTTTAGAAACTCTACATACATTTACATAATATGATGTACTTATACAACGTTCACTGTATGCTCCGCATCAGACACTGTTGGAATTTTTGACAATAGGCAAGGCTTGTGACAATGTTAATTGCGTGCCAAACTATGTTTGCCATAATTTTATATTTGAAACACTCTCAAGAATGTTTTCGTGATGAAATATATGGTTGAGTGCAATATTATGTAAATTTTTTGTAACTCACTAATAATTATTTAGAATGATAATGAATAATTGAGCATTTTTCGTTTCTCATATAACAGAATTTAGAAGTATACAATAAACAAGCAAGTAAAAAAATCCTAATATTTAAATATTATATTTAACGTAAACGGCTTCTCTAAGGATAGAACAAGGTATATCCAGTCAAGGAAACGCACTTCAAGTTAGTAGGTTAATTTTTATCGATATATCCTCCTGATTGATAGGCAAAGCTATTATACAGTTAATTAAAATTGCAGTTAAATACCAGTTCATGTTTAATTCAGTGTTACTGTTCAAGACTAGAAACCATTTGATCCAACCAGTTAACCTTAATATACTACAGATAAAAAGAGACTCACCTTAGTTTTCTTCTTTAAGATTCAACAAAACTACTTTTAGATTTATTCTCTATTTTGAACTGAGTAAAATGCCTGATTAATAAGCGAGATGTTTTAATAAGTCGGCACGTTTGAAATAAAATACATTAAAATGTGAGAAAAGTTATAATTACCAGTGGTTTTTAATACGGCCTCACTTCAATTCCTATAATGAACAAAGGTTTCTATTTATTACCTTATTCCGTTTCAAACGATTTATATTTTTTTTCGTCTCTGAAGTAATTGCGTCATATAACGTGTGAAGAGTCGACTGGATCTTGTGACTACGAATATTTATAGGAAAAACTAAGCATATATTTTAAGTGAAAACTACTTTATACCCTCAAAAACACATAGACCCTACATAAAAGACTATCAATTGGGAAAATTCCAAAACAATAAAATAATCTGTTACATTTAAAAAAATACTGAAACATGTAATCCATAACACGTTTATTCTATGTAAGTCCAGTCACTTAGGTAGACACACATTCATTGTTCAGAAAAATTTAGATGATACTTTGGTAGTTACAAAACTATTTTTTGAAACAACTGATGTTTGGTTTTGATTTTGCTTTGGTCAGTTGCATCCTTTATCTTTTGTAAGTTGACATTGTTTCTGCGCATCAATTTTAAAGCAAATTACTGTAAATAAGAAGAAAAAGTAAGAATAAGTAGACCAAGCCTGAAGATAGGCAGAATAAAGTCTACAACATAACAACGTTACATTAAAAACAACGAATCGTCAGACTCAGAAATTAATGTAAAATCAACGTCAGGTAAAAATTATGTCTGGAAAGAATTGTATATGAGATCTATTAAAATTTTACTTAAAAATGTAATGACCAACCTTGGCAGGGATTTGGACTGCCTGTGCTTAAAACAGTTGCCGTGCATTACTACACTGTTACTAGAACAAACAGCAATGTCTGCAGTGACACTGATATGCGCACTCAGGTTTGAGCTTTCTATGGTACTAGGGCCGCAGTCCTTGGGCAGGTCGTCACCCTTCTACTATGTAATACTTCCCTCCCTTATAAGCTTAGTTATTTTAGATATTTAGGTTACATCACGTGTGCTGCAATCTACCGCAGACAATATGCACTTACTCAACAAGATAATAATGTATATCCGTAAATTCTCAATGAGACCTCTTGAAATTTACAGTAAAATTACTTAGTTATACCGTTTCATGTTTCAGATTATATAATTTTTTATTATTATTGCAATCTGTGTAGATTTAAACAAGAAAGGAATATTTTATGTAACATAGCAGTTGATATTTAAAGGTAATTTTTTCTATTCTCGGTTGCAATTTAAGTAATTCTAATATAGTGCTTACCCCATATAAAATGTTGTTACTTGTGACATAGGATTTTGATCCAATTCCACCCAATCTTTCAAGTGCACAATGTGCTGACTTGAGAGATGTATCAATATTATTATAGATACTTATGAAATTAATATTAGGTTCTGATATAATAAGAAATCCATATAAATTATAAGAATAAGATTAAAACAATAAGACCATTGCTAAACATTGAACCTCAACGGACAAGTATACAACGATTGCAAACGAATAGATATTGAAACTATTGTGAATTTAATTACCGTAGAACATTTGTAACAATGGAATTCATAGATTTATGAACCATATGGAATCTTTAATTTTATTATTATTTTATACTCTTAGTGAAATCAAAATAACACAGCATCGAAAGGGATACAAAATATAAAACTAGAATCTTTCCTTAAACTTTTTCCGGGCTCTTTATACTTGATAGTGATATTTACGTAATATTTTAAGCAATGTCAGGGAATTAAAAGGGAGAGAAAATTGTTAGAAAAAGGTCTAAATATAATTAAAAATATATTTACTTGGCTGGGAGCAGTTTTAATGTGTAAATCTTAATAAATAAAATTTTAGAAAAACGATGAATTATTTTATATTTTTAACCCTATTGATACTTTAATACGTCGACCACAAATCACAAAACTATGTTTTTGTTAATATAAACTTTCCCAACAATTTCAAGAACCAGGTTCAGTACTTGAACTCTAACAATCGGCTCTGGCATACCACTTAAAATATTAAACAAGTGAATAAATACTTTTCAAACTAAATATCAATAGGGGTAAAAATTTTAGAATAGGTTCCGGCAACAAGCAATGGTGGCACCAATTTAACAGTTAAATGTGTTTATTATCTAATATACTATACAGCCGCATGTGAAACTGACTGACTGATATATGTATATACAAATTCTAACATAGTTCTAGAAGTGCTGGAAACTTGAAATTTGGCACGCAGGTAACCTTTCACAATATGACCGGAGGAAAAGTCTGAAAAACCGGACTTTTTTTACTTTTAAACCCCTCAAAAAAATTCCTCAAAAATCGCGCATTCTTTACCCCTGCAGGCATTTCTTGTAAGACTGATAGCGGGTGAACCGTTGGAGCTAGCTTCAATCTGACGAAAAATCGTTAGTCAGGAATGAAGTGAACTACAAAAAAGGTCTAGTGACTTTTTGTCCTATCTCGTGTGGTTAAGCGACAAAACGCGGGAATGGTTTGACATTCCAGAGATTTTTTTGCTTAAAATAAAGTTTCGAGCCTGATAGTGGCCGAACGGTAGGTCGTAGCTCTCAAATCTGATTGAACCCATCAAATTAGCAAATTGCGCGATCTACAGAAAAGGACCAGTAACTTTTTTGCTCTATCTCCAGTGGTTCGGCCGAAAAACGTGATTATGTGCAATTGTTTTGTAATTTTTACGTGAAACTTTTTGTTTTTCGGGCTCGATAGCGGCGAAAACCATTGGACGGAGGTCGAAATAAGACACAACTCTTTACTCTATCTCCATTGGTTTGGCCGCAAAAACGTGATTAAGTGAAAATATTTGGGAAATTTTCGCCTAAAAATTTACCTTTCGGGCTCGATAGCGCTAAACGGTTGGTCGTAGCTCAAAACAAATTTTTAAAAGGATTTAAGAAATTGCGTGATCTACAAAAAATGCTCAGTAACATTTTGCCCTATCCTCAACGGTTTGGCTGCATAACGCGTTTTAAAGTATTGATTTTTTTAAGTTTTACGTGATAATTTTTTAAACTGCCCAGTGCAGCCTTTTGTCCTAAGCTCTGTACTGGCCTAAATTATAGGTCGTAGCTTAGATCTGATGGCATAATCGAAAGAAAAAATCAAATTTCCGACAAGAAAGGTCCAGTCACTTTTTCTTGTATCTCTAACGGTTAAGCCACAAAATGCCATTAAACCTCAAAACTTTGATTAAAACTGAAATATTCAGTAAAAATGGGTCCAATTTAATTCCGAATATTTCCGCTTATCCCCGAATCTGGCCAACACCCCGAAAGGTGGCCTGGGGTGTGTCATTAACCCCCGGTAACATTAATCCCCCCCCGGGATTTCCTGTATGACCAGATAATCTCCTGAATAAATTAAACCCCCTGATGTGTTAACCCCCCCCGGTAACATTAACCCTCCCAGGGAATATACTGGCTTGACCTCATGTCCGAATTTTACCAATCACCAAATCTCATAACCCCCCTGGGAAGTTCCTGGTATGACCAGATAACCCCCTGGTGTCATCCCCCCGGTAATGTGAACCCCCCCTCTGGGAATGTTCTGGCATGACCTCATGTCCGAATTTTACCAATCACCAAAATCTCTTAACCCCCTTGGGAAGTTCCTGGTATAACCCTGATGTCTTAACTCCCAGTAACATTAACCCCCCCCCCCAGGGACTTTCCTGGCAATGACCTCATGTCCGAATTTTTAACAATCACCAAATCTCTCTTATCCCCGAATTTGCAAGCGTAAATTTAACCGCTCATCCCCGAGTTTGCAAGCGTACATCATGGGGGCCTGGGGGCGTAGCCCCCAGCGAGCCGAAGGCGAGTCCCTAATATATACAGCCGCATATGTAACTCACTGACTGATAGGGTATACGAAATTCTATAACCCACTTCTAGAAGTGCTGGAAAACACCAAAATTTTGAACGCACGTAGCTTTTACCTTCCAAACCACCGGGAAAAGTCTGAAAACCGGATATTTTTACTTTTAAAACCCCTCAAAAAAATTGGCAAACTTTCGCACTTTTCACTCTTGCAGCCTTTTCTTTGAAGCCCGATAGCGGTGGCGAACCGTTAGAGCTAGCTCGGATCTGAGAAAAAAATCGTTAGTCGGGGAATGGAGTGGATCTACAAAAAAGGTCAAGTGGATTTTTTGCTCTATCTCTATTGGTTTGGGCCGCAAAACGCTATTATGTGTAAAATTTTTCGCAATTTTCACTTAATCATTTACCTTCCAGGCTCGATAGCCGGCGAACCGTTGGTCGCAGCTCAAAACAAATTTTCAATGGGATTTAGGAAACGGCGCGATGTACAAAAAAGGTCCAGTAACATTTTACCCTATCCTTAATGGTTTGGCCGGAAAAACGCATTTAAATGTGTCGCTTTTTCAAGTTTTACTTCATAATTTTTGTTTCTGGGTTCTATATCGGCAAAATCTTTAAAGTTAGGGTAAATTAAAAAGCGGATTTTAATACAAAATAAGACGATCTACAAAAAAGGTCCAGTTACTTTTTGCCCTATCTCTATCGGTTTGGCCAATAAATGCTAATATTTTGTCATTTTGACGTGGAAATGTTTTTAACTGGAGACGATATTGGTTAACCCGTTTATCCTAGCTTAAACTTAAACACTTTATTAAATATCCATTAATAGGATCTACAAAAAAGGTCCGGTAGCGTTTTGTCGTATACCTTTCCGTACAGCCTGTTATACGCTCTCAATGGCAAAATCTTTTTTGTGAATTGGCAATTTTAAGGGTTTTTTTTTATTTTTTTCCGAATAGAATTGGTACAATTAATAACAGTTTCATATTGAATTTATATTAATTCGTAAACCAGTGACTAGTGTAAGTGGCTAATAGAGACATCGCGAATTGGCTGAGCGTTAGCAAAGGTTTTATTTTTAATTTTTTTAAACAGTTTATTTAATTCATATAATATGTCCAGATTTTGTTTCTTTTTTATAACCATACGGTATTGTATCAATCTTATTTTATAGAACAATTATTTTATCGCCTTTCGAGCTCAGTGCTAGCTTGTTTTATCCCTAATATATATCTAATATACTATACAGCCGCATGTGAAACTGACTGACTGATATATGTATACAAATTCTAACATAGTTTCTAGAAGTGCTGGAAACTTGAAATTTGGCACGCAGGTACCTTTCACAATATGACCCGGAGGAAAAGTCTGAAAACCGGACTTTTTTACTTTTAAACCCCTCAAAAAAATTCCTCAAAAATCGCGCATTCTTTACCCCTGCAGGCATTTTCTTGTAAGCCTGATAGCGGGTGAACCGTTGGAGCTAGCTTCAATCTGACGAAAAATCGTTAGTCAGGAATGAAGTGAACTACAAAAAAGGTCTAGTGACTTTTTGTCCTATCTCGTGTGGTTAAGCGACAAAACGCGGGAATGATTGACATTCCAGAGATTTTTTTGCTTTAAAATAAAGTTTCGAGCCTGATAGTGGCCGAACGGTAGGTCGTAGCTCAAATCTGATTGACCCATCAAATTAGCAAATTGCGCGATCTACAGAAAAGGACCAGTAACTTTTTGCTCTATCTCCAGTGGTTCGGCCGAAAAAACGTGATTATGTGCAATTGTTTTGTAATTTTTACGTGAAACTTTTGTTTTCGGGCTCGATAGCGGCGAAACCATTGGACGGAGGGTCGAAATAAGACAGAAGTTGGAGTTAGGAATGAGGTAATCTACAAAAATGTGCCAGTAACTCTTTACTCTATCTCCATTGGTTTGGCCGCAAAACGTGATTAAGTGAAAATATTTGGAAATTTTCGCCTAAAAATTTACCTTTCGGGCTCGATAGCGTGCTAAACGGTTGGTCGTAGCTCAAAACAAATTTTTAAAAGGATTTACGAAAATTGCGTGATCTACAAAAAATGCTCAGTAACATTTTGCCCTATCCTCAACGGTTTGGCTGCATAACGCGTTTTTAAAGTATTGATTTTTTAAGTTTTACGTGATATTTTTAAACTGCCCAGTGCAGGCCTTTTTGTCCTAAGCTCTGTACATGCCTAAATTATAGGTCGTAGCTTAGAATCTGATGGCATAATCGAAAAGAAAAATCAAATTTCCGACAAGAAAGGTCCAGTCACTTTTTCTTGTATCTCTAACGGTTAAGCCACAAAAATGCCATTAAAACTCAAAACTTGATTAAAACTGAAATATTCAATAAAATGGGTCCAATTTAATTCCGAATTCCGCTTATCCCCCGAAATCTGGCCAACACCCGAAAGGTGGCCTGGGGTGTGTCATTAACCCCCGGTAACATTAATCCCCGCCCCGGGATTTCCTTGGTATGACCAGATATGATCTCCTGAATAAATTAAACCCCCTGATGTGTTAACCCCCCCGGTAACATTAACCCTCCCAGGGAATATACTGGCTTGACCTCATGTCCGAATTTTAACCAATCACCAAATCTCATAACCCCCCTGGGAAGTTCCTGGTATGACCAGATAACCCCCTGGTGTCATCCCCCGGTAATGTGAAACCCCCCCTCTGGGAATGTTCTGGCATGACCTCATGTCCGAATTTTACCAAATCACCAAATCTCTTAACCCCCTTGGGAAGTTCCTGGTATAACCCTGATGTCTTAACTCCCCAGTAACATTAACCCCCCCCCCCCAGGGACTTTCCTGGCATGACCTCATGTCCGAATTTTAAACAATCACCAAATCTCTCTTATCCCCGAATTTGCAAGCGTAAATTTAACCGCTCATCCCCGAGTTTGCAAGCGTACATCATGGGGGCCTGGGGGCGTAGCCCCCAGCGAGCCGAAGGCGAGTTACTCTTATAAACACGCAAGTTTTTCCTTTCTTTTGTTGTGACTACTATACTTTACACACTTTCGTGCAGTATAAAAGCCAAAATTAAGTACGGCTGAGGAAATACACATATTCTGATTGTGAACAATGCAAAGCAATCGCGTGTATAACTTCATTGTAGACGGATAAGTTTTTTAATATATGAAAATATTTAATTTAATCAACTGGACTGCCTCAGCGGTAATAATAATGGACATGAATGTATAATAGTGGCTGGTACCCATACAGTAATTACATATAGCTAAGTATACAGTAAAATAATTAGTTTATAATACTTATGTTGTTCTACAGTCATGAATTGCTACAATCTAAACTCAAGGATTAATTGTTTAACACCAATATTCAGACTACACATACAGCCATACGTAAAAGACTACATCTACGTGAATTTTATTCAATGACAATTGTGTTGTTTTTACTTATCAATTGAAGAATATTCCAGTCCAAACAACAAAGGTTCAGCCGTGGTGTTGGGGTCATAGGCCGGATATGAAGAAGACTGAATATGAACTTTGCTAACTTTGCCCGTATAAACTTGAAGCAAAGTTACTCATAATGCCACTGTACTAAAAATTTTTCGAAGAAATGAGGTATAAAAAATTTTGTTTTCATGGTAACAAGGAATAATTATGACTTGTTAAGAAATAGACCATTCGTAAAGTTTAATTACAGTTATGTAAATTCTCAGGAAGAGAGCACATCTACATCCTTACACTAAGATAGTTAATAAATGAATGAATATTTATTTCCTTGTGGGAATAAGATCACACACACACACACACACACACACACACACACACACACACACACACACACACACATATATATATATATATATATATATATATATATATATATATATATATATATATATATATAAAACAGGAAATGGTCTCCAAATGGGCGTAACCTAATTTAAAAAAATAATGAGTGAAAATCTTTGTTTGCAAAATATAAAATATTGAGAACATTAAATTTACAATATAAATATGTATGAATGTAACGTATATACACTTATAATATAATAAAAAAGAAACAAAACCAATACGTCATAGCTACAACAAATCAAGTGTTAGAGAATAAGATGGCTACCAGATAACAAAGGCAAAAACGATAATGTTATGCTGAATGATTAATAAATAATAAAAGTTTTAACTTAATTAATAAAAAAAAGATTATATCGAAAACAGTTTGTTAGGAGGCTTGGAACCTCACACAGTTATACACCCACGACACACATAACACATAACCAACATCTCTCTCTCTCTCTCTCTCTCTCTCTCTCCCTCTCTCTCTCTCTCTCTCTCTCTCTCTCTCTCTCTTTCTCCCTCTCTCTCTTCCCCCCTTTCTCCCCCTTTTCCTGTCCCTACATTTACCACCATCAAAAGACACTCTCTCTCAGCACACAATCCTACACAGCAACAACATCATGACACTATCGTACGCCAACCCACTGTAAATACTCCTGATGAACATGATGTCAATCATAGCTAGCATGTCACATCATCCATCTCACGATTAAGTATCTGTCAACATGACATAATTTTATAGTGGCATCATGGCAACGTACAAATATCTTACTATGTTGTATCACATTTTTGTAGAGACAGACAAACTTTCCTTTTCATTTTTACTCTACCCCTCCTATCCTATCCTCCAGTCAAAACAAGAAAATGATAGTTTGATAAAACGTCGTGGTTTAAACCCGTATTAATGTGTTAAATTACGATAAATGCCTGAAAATATTTACATCATTTACGAAATTTACAAATGTTCTTGTTTCTTGATCTAGCAATTATCCCTGTTAAAGTAGAGCATTTCCAATAAAGCTAATAAGTTAGACTTTTCCAGTTAATATGCCAAGAATATGGGGAATCAACGTCGTATTTCCTCCAATGTAAACAAATAAACAATCATATATACATGAAAATGTATTGGAGTATCAATTATTAATCAAAAATAATAGCTATGTTACGCAAAGCGTAATTGCTATGTTAAGAGAGAGAACATATTACTAGAAGACTTTATTTACAAACGAAGAGTTGGTCAGAAGAAGGGGTCACAGGGACACATTTAAGCCATTAAGAAAGAAGGAGCTCGTCAAAAAGGCAGGGTAGAGATACAGATGTTGTGTTATTAATTGAATAGAGGGGCTCTTATGTGTCGTAGTGGCAGGAGTCCTTACAGTAATTACATGTACATAAATATACGATACAATAATTGTTATATCTGCTCTCCTACAGGTAATATGACTAATCTATGAGTTGCTACAGTCTAAACTTTAGGAATTACTGTTTTTTAACATAGACATTTAGACAAATGTAAGTGAGTAAATTTCAATGAACAATGTGATATTTTGACTTACCATTTTGAGACATTTTCAGTCACAAGAACAGAGGCTCTGCCGTGGTCTCAGGGTCACACACCTGAAGAAGAGCGAACACTGATAACTCCGTCCTTACCTACCTTAGTACAATAAATAATGTGGACCCTATAATTTTTTTTTAACTATTACGATTTAGAGATAGGTGTGTTCATGGCAACGCGGTATAATTAATTGTTAGGTAAGATATAATTAATCTGTGTTTTATAATAGTGCAATACTTATTCTAATTAAATATTACATAATAATGCAAACAGACTTCGTGCACAGTAAAATAATGGTTATCTGAAGGAACATGTCAAAAAGTATACTTATAGAGAATAATAATACATATTCTAGACATTTCGTATCGTTATGTGTGCTCTAAATATAAAATATCATTTATCTAAACTTGGAATTGAACTTTTATTTGGTTAATCACTATGACTTTTTGCTCAAAATTCGGGGAAACATATTCTTTTCCAAACAAATATGTTGGGAAAATAAGATGAAAGATATATTTATACCACATTTGTAACATATGTTGTAATTAATACGAGCTGGATAGGGTTTGTTAGAAATGAGTCTATATTTCATAAAAGTTTGTAATGAAAACTTGTAAAAGGTTTTTAAAGCTTCAAATTAAAGGTTAATTTAACATGTTTTATTTGGCATCCAAAAACTATAAAATACAAATGGTTTCATCAGAACAAATGCAATAGATGTATATGATGATTTTTATCACAGATTATATTAGTGTATTTTAATTTTATAAATTAATTAAAGATCAGTATAACAATAAATTGGTTAATGTACAAGAGAAATTTAATAATGCTAGATCTACATTTTAAGCCTTTACACTGCTGCTGATAAGTTAACTTGAAGTACAGAGTAGGCTGTACATGTTTACTTTTCAAGGTATATATACCAGTGGCTTTATCTTTATACTGCACTCTACCTACTCCATTTATAATAGTAAATGTAAGTTCTAATACTATACAGCCGCATGTGTAACTCACTCACTGATAATGTATACAAATTCTAACCTACTTCTAGAAGTGCTAGAAACTTGAAATATGGCACACAGGTACCTTTTGCCGTATAACCAACAGGAAAATTCTGAAAACCGGGATTTTTTTACTTTTAAACCCCTCAAAAAATTTCGAGAAAATTCGCGCATTTTTCGCCCCTGCAGGCCTTTTTTGTAAGCCCGATAGCGGGCGAACCGTTGGAGCTAGCTCGGATCTGACGAAAAATTCATGGGCAGGAATGAAATGAACTACAAAAAAGGTCTTGTGACTTTTTGCTCTATCTTCCATGGTTAAGCGACAAAACGCTCGAATATTTGACATTCCAGACATTCCATAAAATAATGTTTCGAGCCCGATAGCGGCCGAACCGTTGGTCGTAGCTCAAATCTGATTGACCCAGCAAAATAACAAATTGCGTGATCTACAGAAAAGCTTCAATGACTTTTCGTCCTATCTCCATTGGTTTGGCCGAAAAACATGATTATGTGCAATTCTTTTGTAATTTTTCACGTGAAAACTTTGTTTTTGGGGTCGATAACGGCGAAACAATTGGTCGGAGGTCAAAATAAAACAAAGGTTAGATTTAGGAAATAATATGATCTACAAAAAAGGCGTAGGGACTTTTTACTATATCTCCATTAGTTTGACCGCAAAACGCGATTAAGTGAAAATATTTGGAAATTTTCGCCTACAAATTTACATTCCGGGCTTGATAGCGGCTAAACGTTTGGTCGTAGCTCAAAACAAATTTTCTATGGGATTTAAAAAATCACGTGATCTACAAAAAACGTTCGGTAACATTTTGCCCTATCCTCAACGGTTTGGCCGCATAACGCGTTTTAAAGTTTTGATGTTTTGAGTTTTACGTGAGATTTTGTTTTCTGGGCTCTATTTCAGACAAAACCTTAGTTCTAGCCCAAAGTAAAAATTTGATTTTAATACAAAATAATGTGATCTACACAAAAGTTCCAGTGACCTTTTCCTCTATCTTCCATGATTCAGCCGTAAAACGTAATTATATTGTAAATTTCACTTAAAAACTCACTTTTTCGTGCTCGATAGTGGCCGAACCGTTGGTCCTAGCTTAAATGTAAAACTTTTTTTTAATAGCTATTCATAGGATCTACAAAAAAGGTCCAGTAGCTTTCTGTTGTTTATCTTTCCGTTAGCCTGATAAATGCTATAAATGGCTAATTCTTTGTCGTCAATTTTAGGTGTTTTAAATTTTGCAACTATAATTAGTGCGATTCATGCTGGTTCCAGATTGGACTTGTATTACTCCGTTAACGAGTGACTATAACCCCCCTCCACATCGGGAGTTGGCTGAGCGTTAGTGAAGCTTCAATAGTAGATAGGGACAGAGTGCTTTTTAAAATGAAATAGTGATTCCTTATCAACACTCTGGTATGGAATGAAAATTTCCGAAGTAATATAAACCCCCTGATCAAATTTTATTTTGATAAAAATTACTGTACACATATTCTCGTAGCACAGACACACATTTTCCAGAAAAGTACCACGCGTTCTTATAAATCCCGATAACATTAACCCCCCTCAAGGGAATTTCCTGGTTGATGCACTCCTGATTAAAACAAACCCCCTGATCAACTTAATAATCTAATAAAGGCAGTTTTAAATTTATTTACACTAAATCTGTTTACACAACAGCTGACCGGTGCAGACTTTTATCCCAAGCGTTGTACCGACTAAACCATAGGTCGTAGATCAAATCTGAGGTCACAATTGAAATACAATATTAAATTTCCGACAAGAAAGGTCTAGTCACTTTTTGTCGTATCTCCAACGGTTAAGCCACAAAATGCCCTTAAAGTCAAAACTTTGATTAATAAATAACATTTCAATAAAGTAGGCCTAATTTAAACTCCCAGACCCTAGTATAATTCTTTGATTTAACCCGTCACTGTATTCCGCTTACCCCCGAAATTGGCCAACACCTAAACGGAGGCCTGGGGGCACAGCCCCCAGCGAGCCGAAGGCGAGTAAAATTTATAACCTTGAATATTCTTAGATTTTGTTTTTCATCAGCTGACAGGTCCATTCTTCACTACTGTTTGTTTTTTTTCTTATTTCTATCCCCTCTCCTTTTTAAAGTACTACGTAGGCTCATCTCACCTAATGTCTTCATTACATGAAAAACGGGATTGTTTACAGTGTACAGAGAATAGTAGCGGATTTTTATCATGGTACATGTAATTCTTATTAAATTATTAATATAAATATACATAAGTTTTTATTTATTTCACATAATGCTGCATATTTATTAATAAAACACAACTTTCCTTAATGCAGTCTAACTTATATTATTAGATAAGTACAAAAATTAAACATTTGATAGACATGGTAAGTAACAGTAATCTCTAATTCAGTCGATTTCTTTATGATCTTTTTATACGACTGAAATTTTGTAATACTATAACAGGGTACTATAATCGTCTGTAAAAGGTTATGTTATATTTCATGTTTATGAATAATTTTCCGTTCTATATGAATTACACACTGAAATATTTAAATCCCATGTCGCACTTCAGTATCTGTGTTAGTATCAGTATCGTACTTTACATAACCAGCATGTAATTTTTGTTGTGATAATTGTATTCAAGTTTGGGAGATAATCTTGTTTAAAACATCCGAGTAAGTAAGTAAATGTAAGTTCTAATGTAATGCTGCATAAATGTAGGTCAGGTCAGAAATCTTATTCAGTTTAAATATTGCAAATAATGAAAAAATAAAAGTTTTTATAATTTAAAATGAGTACATATTTTTATAATATTATTGATAATAATGATAAAGTAGGTAATATTATCCTCAATTTTAAGAGTGCATACTGAGGTATAAGTATAATAGAGTAAATTAGAGTCCAAATTATAATATGGAAGCCGAATCCAAACTCTACATTTTATATTAGTTTTCTTTTGTATTCATAAAAGATTAACTAACAGGATATCCTAGTACAAGTAACATATTAATTTATGTTGGTGTATCTTTGCATTACAAATAATTAATTATAAAAGCTGTGGATTTTAATAAAGATGTTAGTTATTATTAAAAACATTTGCACAAATTATAAATTTTAACTTCCCATATTTCCACATAATTATCCATAACTGTTGTACAACTAGATAATCTAAAATGTCAACGATACGTGGCCTTTTGAGGATTTAAAAAGTTTAAGTTTAACCTTGAAGAGCGGTACAAAATGATAAAACAACTTCAAAATTTCCTGATAATTAAGATATTGCATACAACTTGTCTGTACACTTTAAAGTTATAATGTAGTAATGTGGCATACTACAGATAGTGCAACTAGCTTCGCTAAGTTTAATGCAAACATTCAAGTGTAAAGCAAATTCATTAGGGATCAAGACCTATGTGGCACATGTTGAAAGGAAGGTGGTAATAGATCAAAATAAATTGTAAACAGATTGTGATACTAGCAATTAATACAGTATGTTAAATTAGAGTAGGATATTAGTTGTGATATTAGATGACTAGTGTAATAAATGTCATAAGATAAAGTGGTAACTTTCATTACCAGAAAGCAAGAATAAAGATCATTCTCTAAAAAATTGTATCCTATGGCAAGTTGTTTGGACTTATCTAATACATATTACACAATTCCTAAATTTAAATTTCATTTATACAATATGAAATAGAAATATCTCTGACTCAGAACGAAGCGTGGGATGTCATGTGAAACATTAAAATTGATGAATTGTTTTCACTAACTTTACTTTTGCTCCCTGTGGAACTATAATGTGGATAAGAGTGCTCTCTGAGTGTGAAGCCCCACCTCTGGATTAAATATGTGAAGACAAATATTCAGTGAAACCAATTAGAAAAATATCAGAACATTTAAGTACAAACAGTCTAAGAACCATGGAACAAGCCCATTAATTCGTCACTAAATCAAAATTTCCAAGTGGATTAAATTTGAGGTGACTTAGTCAACAAAGTGAAGTTATAAAATTAAATCATATGTTTACCATTCTACATAATTCATTCTTAATTTTCATTTTCTGTGTTGATGTTTTGTTTTTTTTTTTATTAGTTCTTATAGCCCTATTTATATGTTTGTAATTTCCTGAAGACGGCTTAAGTCGAAATATAGAAACTGTTAATACATTTGAAGATTTCTTATTGAAGATTAATATATAAGCCCAAGGCAAATAATCCTCAAGACACTAAGGAAAGTCTATTGACACATATTTTCTTCTGTTGTCTTCGTTTATGGTTAGTTATATAATTGTTATAATTTTGATTGTTTGTTTATTATATTGTACTTTACCTTCTTGTTACAAAACCTGTCAAACACAGAAACATTACAGTAATATTGGATAAAACAGTTTGAATTCCACAATATGAAAGTAGCTAACTGCTATTACCATATCCTCTTTTTAGGTGCTTGCATAAGTTCAGGTTTGATACCAAATGGACTGACATTGAAATTTCCTATGTCTGGATTTCCAAATTATATGCATAAATCGATTAATGTGATAGCAACTAACACAAACACAATTCTAATCAACACAGTATACGTCCTTTACAAAAAACAAGCAGAATTGCATAGACGTGAATTATCAAAACACCATGCATTGACAATGGAAAAATTTCCAAATGTTTCACAAATTATCAATAACTTCACGATATCAACAATACATTTTATGTCTAATAATTCAGCAAAACTTTAAAAAACCAGTCAGTTTTACGAAATAATTCCATGAGTTGTAACAAGCGTCACACATGTAAACCAGATTCTTCAATGGAACCCTTACTATGAAATGACTCAATTAAGAATTCTATATTGCATATTTCATCACTTTTTGATGACTTAGAACCAACTACAGACATAGATGATTGTTTAGAACCTAAAGATATTAATTTAGCCAAAACAAACTATATTAACTTATCCAACTACACTTTAAAACAAAATGAAATTAAATATTATTACCAAAGGGCTTAACTTTGCACCAACTCCAAAATTCGACCACATTAAATTGGTTTCTGATACGTTATAGTTTTCAAGAAAAGTTAGAATTAAGCATTATTTTTTTAAATAACTATCAAAATGAAGAAGCAGATGAGAAGATTCACAAATCTCTCTTGAAGTTTAAGCCACATTCAGATTGGGGATATGACTGTAATAATGAATATAAAGGATTATATTGCTGAAGCAGAAAGACAACTGAGTGACACAACTACTTATAAAATTTTAAATAGAGATCTTAATGAAACATTTTGTTCAAAAATATCTAATTACATAAAGAAAAAATGCCTTACAAGAAATTTTAAGTGATCATTCCATAAATTTACTAATAAATAAATCTCCGAAAACACCAACATTTTACATATTGCCCAAAATCCACCAGAATATTTCAAATCCACCAGGAAGACCAATTGTAGCTTCAATATCTTCTCCAACTGAGAGAATTTCTTTTTTTGTTGATGACCGTTTTAAAAGAATTTGTGACTAATCTTCCTTTATTCGTGAAAAAAGTAATGACTTCTTGCACCTTGTGAAAAAATGTAGCTCAACTTCTTCCTGAAAATACTAAATTAGTAACAATCGATGTTCAATCATTGTACAAAAATATAGAACACTAACAAGGAATTGATTCTGTTAGATACTACTTAATCAAACGTCCCAAAAATACACTTCCTTCGTCAGATTTTCTTTTAACATTAATACATTTCATTCTAACTATGAATTGTTTTAGGTTTCAAAATAACTTTTATCTACAGCAAAAAGGGACAGCCATGGGAACAAGAATGGCTCCTTCTTATGCTAATCTTGTGATGGGCAGGCTTGAAAATGATTTTCTAGAAACACAAACATACAAATCCATATTTTAGAAACGTTACATCGACGATATCTTCATGATATGGACATATAGTAACGAACAATTACAACATTGTTTACAATCACTGAACACTTTCTGCATCTTAAAATTTATGTGGGAGGTATCTGATTCAATTGTGAGTTTCCTGGATATAGATATTTTTATTGAAAATCAGAAGTTGAAAACTAAGATCAATATAAAAACACCAACACATTTCAATATCTACATTATGACAGTTGTCATCCATCCCATGTCAAAAAAGTCGTTCCAAAGAGTTTAGCTAAAAGAGGCCAAAATTTATGCAGTGACAAATATCACTTAGAGCAATATATTGATAATTTATTATCAGCATTTTCCAAAAGGGGTTATCGACGCAAACTTTTTAAACAACAAACTGAACACTAAATCACTATCAATTGGAACAAATAAATCTAAATTTGACAATAATGATCCAAAGTTTAACAAGATAATGATTTAAGTTTTTGTTGTAAGTACTACCCTGGACTTTACAAAATTAACAATATACTTCGAGTAGCATACAGTTTATTGGACACCTCTGCTTCTTCAACTAAAAACATTTTCAAATACATTCCAAAAATAAGATTTAGAAAAACCACCAGTTTTGAAAGATATTTTAGTCCATCCAAAGTTACCTAAACACAAATACCAAGAAACCATGACAGTTGGGTCGCATCCTTGCAACAAATCCAGGTGTTTAGTTTGCAACATGTGCTCTACTTCAAAAACATTTACAAGTAGTTCTACAAAAAAAATCATACAGTATATTTGAAGACTTACCATGCGAATAAAAAAATATTGTTTTGCCAAATTCAGTGCAAGTTATGCCCTAAAGATTATATTGGCTCAACGATGAATTCTCTTAGAATAAGGATGACAGATCACAGGTATGCATATAAACATAAGAAGACAGAGCACCTCTAGTGGCACATGGTTTGTTACATCATTTAAATTTTTAAGACACATTCAGTGAAACCAATTAGAATAATATCAGAAAATTTAAGTACAAACAGTCTAAGAACCATGGAACAAGCCCATCAACTCGTCACTAAATCAAAATTTCCAAGTGGATTAAATTTTGAGGTGACTTAGTCCAACAAAGTGAAGTTATAAAATTAAATCATACGTTTACCATTCTATATAATTCATTCTTAATTTTCATTTTCTGTGTTGATGTTTTGTTTTATTTTCATTATGTTCTTATTTATATGTTTGTAATTTCCTGAATACGGCTAAAGCCGAAATATAGAAACTGTTAATAAATTTGAAGATTTCTTATTGAATATTAATATATAAATATATATACATATATATATATATATATATATATATATATATATATATATATTGTATATATTGTTTATGTTATAATGTATCAAGGTTGTAGTGAAAATTATACTGACCCAATTGTAGAAACTAATATGGATAACAAATATAAAAATTTAATACCTTAATATTTAGAAGTAAGTTATCATTGTAATATATGAAACGTAAAGTATTAAAACAATATTTATCAAAGTAATAGGGAAAATAAAACTTGAAATGTTAAAGAATTGAGTCTCTAAAAATATTCTAAAATATAACAAAATTACCGTGTAATAAATATAAAAATCAAGTATTAAACATTACTAGCATAGAAAATATTTATCAAGAATTTTAAAAGGAGTAATAGGGGTTGAAGACTCTGTATATTAATTATAACTCTGTTTATATTAGGCTTGAATTGGTTTTCTTAAATGTACTTATTAACTTACAAGATTGGCTTCTATCTTGAGACCCATATTAAGAGTGCTTAACAGTATTTCCAAGATATGTGGTACTTAGGGCTTTCTATCTTTCCCGCATAAAGACCACTAACATATTTATGCAGTTGCTCTGATCCACAGGACTACATTGGGATAAGCCCCTCCCTAATGAAATCAACCAAAACTGAAGTTTGTCTAAATCGAATTTATTGTGAGTATTTCTAATGCTATTTTTATATAGAAGAATATTGAATAATGTTTAGGTTAAATAGTAAACGTACGGAAATTTGGCATTACAATGTAAAATGAACTAAAGGAACATATTGTACCTATTCTAAGAAAAGCTAAATTTAGGAATTTAAATTGAACAATCAGGTAAACAGTCTCTGAGTTAGTGCTGGGGAGAAAAATATAACTTCTTGACACCGAGCGGGTCTTAAGAATTTACGAGCCATAAAATACGAGCGTGCGGGGACCAGACTAATGGAAAACTGAGTGTTTAATATTCGTCACAAATAACTTTTTTTTAGATACAGAAGGCATTTAATTGTTACAATGGTTTCTACTGACGTAAATTACATCGTTGTAACGTGATTATAACCAAGGTAACGTTAATAAATACATATTTTATGCTATCTTGTCTTACATATTATTCAAATTTAAAGTTATTAGTACATAATTAAACAAAGATTCCTACACTATTTTTCATCCCTAAATTATATCTTACAATGTACGGTACAGATATCTCAGGAGCTTGAAAATTGGTATTAACACAATATTAGTATGATATTAACTGATCAAGGAGATTAAACAACAATAAGTTAAGAATGTATTAGAAATGTTGGTCTTGAGCTCCATTGAAACAAATACCCACTTCGTACCACAAATAATGGTATAGACCTCTAGACCACTAAGAAAAAGAAGTTAAGGTATTTGTACTGTATCAATTGTTGTACTGTTTTATTTTATTATTCAACATTTGAAGTTAGTCAGTTTAACATCAAATTTATATAAATCATGCGAAAACCAAGAAAATAATAATAGTTCAGGATTTATAATACAAAGAATAACAAAATTTCCATTTTAAACCATCGGTATTAAGAGTTACTATAGAAAGGGCGTGTTGGTTTTTAAATTTTCAGTAGCTGTACACGTTTGAATTTAATACAAATGTCGATTGGACTTTCCTTGATTTATTTAGTAAATTTCAAATATATCAGGGTATTATTTATACAGACAAAAACTTAATTTTGAGTAGTTACTGTGTGTAAACCTCTAATGACAGTGTTTAAAAATTAGGTAGCAGTATAAGATTTCTACTCTAGCCACTGCTAATTCGATAAAATATTCATTAGCATACTATTATAATACCCCAAAAGGTTTAATTCCTGGCTGGTGTATACCTTCCAGTTTAACCTACACTGGGAACAGCAAAACTGATATGTTACTTACACCTTGCAAAACCTTATGGATGTACAGGAGTGGCACGTCACTAACCGCAAATGTCTAGTTTATGGGGTGCAAGTGTCGTTCGACAGGTCTAGTCTACTGTGGGAAATGACGGAGATGGTGGGGTTCCCTTAGAGTCAAACGTTTCCTGCTTGACCAGACTTAAAAACGTGCCATCCCCTGCCGGATTTAACTGGAGAAGATGGTTCATTGCAAGCTTCCCCTTATTCCTATGGGACATGACTTATATTAATGTCATAAACACTTCCTCATGGATCTCGCAGGAGGCTCCCAGGAGGTAAACCCATCCTTATCCTGTCACCCTGGAACAGCACGATCGTCCTTTGTAGGACTAAATACACTTTCTAAGTCTCTTTTACTAAGATAAAATTCTTTTTTAGTATTTTATAGCAACTAGAATCTTACAAGCTGTTT
>NW_025783954.1:0-52570 GCF_021130785.1 Homalodisca vitripennis
ACATTCCAGAGATTTTTTTGCTTAAAATAAAGTTTCGAGCCTGATAGTGGCCGAACGGTAGATCGTAGCTCAAATCTGATTGACCCATCAAATTAGCAAATTGCGCGATCTACAGAAAAGGTCCAGTAAACTTTTTGCTCTATCTCAAGTGGTTCGGCCGAAAAAACGTGATTATGTGCAATTGTTTTGTAATTTTTACGTGAAACTTTTGTTTTCGGGCTCGATGCGGCGAAACCATTGGACGGAGGTCGAAATAAGACGGACGTTGGAGTTAGGAAATGAGGTAATCTACAAAAATGTGCCAGAAAACTCTTTACTCTATCTCCTTGGTTTGGCCGCAAAACGTGATTTAAGTGAAAATATTTGGAAATTTTCGCCTAAAGGCGAGTCCTATATATATACAGCCGCATGTGTAACTCACTCACTGACTGACACATAGGTAATACTAATTCTAACATACTTCCAGAAGTGCTGGAAACGTGAAATTTTGCACGCACGTCGCACGTATCTTCAAACCTCCGGGAAAAGTCTGAAAACCTGATTTTTTTACTTTTGAACCCCTCAAAAAAATTCCCGAACGGACCCCTGTTTTGCCCTAGCAGGCTTTCCTTTGAAGCCCGATAGCGGGCGAACCGTCGGAGCTAGCTTCGATCTGACGAAAAATTCATGGTCAGGAATGATGTGAAATACAAAAAAGGTCCAGTGATCTTTTGCTCTATCTCAATTGGTTTGGCCGCAAAACGCGATTACATTAAAATATTTTGAGAAATTTTCGCCTAAAAATTTTAACCTATCGTGGTCACTGTGATAGCGGCCAATACGTTTGGACTGTAGCTCAAAACAAAATTTTCACATGGGATTTTCGCAAAAATAAGGCGTACCAACTACACAAATGGATCATGTAACCAATTAATGGCCTAAACCACAATAGGGTTTTGGCCGCATCACGCGAATTGAATAGTAACGATTTTATACGTAATACGTGAGTATTTTGTATTTATCTGGGCTCTGAGTTTAGCGAAACCATTGAAGTTAGGGTAGAATAAAAAATACGTCATTATAATACGAAACAATGTGTTCCTACAAAACAGGATCCCAGTGACATTTTACACTATCCTTCATGGTTTTAGTCGTAAAACGTGAATTATGTTTGAAAATTTCACTCAAAAACTTACCTTCTTGGCTTCGATATTGGCCGAACCGTTAGCCCTAGCTTAAAATGTAAAATTTTTTGGTAACTAGCTATCCATAGGATCTAGAAAAAAAGATTTCAGCAGCTATTCTATCGTTTATCTTTCCCGTAAGCCTGATAAATGCTCTACAATTGAACAAATTCTTCGCACGTTACTTTTAGGTGTTTTTAAATTTTTCAACTTTAAATTAGTGCGCTTCATGATGGTTCCCAGGCTGACCTTGTATTACTACGTTAACGAGTGACTTAAAACCCCCCTCCACGTCGGGAGTTTGGCCTGAGCGGTAGTGAAGTTTCAATAGGTAGAATAGGGACATAGTGTGTTTTTTATTATGTTCAAATGACACAACACCCTCAAAAATAGGCCCACGTATGTGTCATTAACCCCTTGTAAACATTAACCCACCCCTCCGGGAATTTATTCATGAGACCAGAAAATATCCTGACTAAATTAAACCCCCTGATGTCTTAACCCTCTTTAAAACATTACCCTACCCCCCCTGGAATTTCACTTGCAATTACCCAGATAACATCCTGAGTAAATTAAACCCACTGATGTCTTAAACCACCCGGTAACATTAAACCCCCCCCGCGGAATTATCTGGTATGACCAGATAACCTCCTGAGTAAATTAAAACACCTGATGAGTTTAACCCCCCGGTAACATTAACCCCCCTGCCCCCCACGCGGAATTTCCTGGTTTGACTAAATAAATTCCTGATGATATTAAACCAACTGTTCAACCTTAAAATATTGCCTTTTAAGGTCTGTTTTTATTACGTTTTTATAATAAACAATTTTACGATATCTGACCCTGTGCAAACTTTTCTTTCCGAGCTCATTTCCCTGGCTAAAACAAAGTTCGCAGCTAAAATCTGAAACGACGGAATCGAAAGATAAAATTAAATTTCCCCCCGACAGGAAAGGTTCAGTTACTTTTTCTCTTATCTCTAACGGTAAAGCCGCAAAACGCCCTCAAAGTCAAAAAAAGTTTTGGGTAAATCCGGAAAATTAAACCTAATGGTATACATACGTCCTCTGACTTTGGTTAAACCATATTCTTCCTTGTCTCCAAATTTTCACGAACACATAACTTAACTCTTCTACCACATCAATTGATTAATATTATATCACCAAACATCTTTTGGCTGAGCGTTAGCGAAGCATTACGACCCGTAAGATTCTCGAGAACGGAAAACATAAAATTTGGAAACTTCACGTCTGAATTTAATCACTCACCGAACTGAACGCTTATCCCCGAATTTTAGCCCAACACCCAAATGGGGGCCTGGGGGCGTAGCCCCCAGCGAATCCGAAGGCGAGTCCTATATTTAATACAGCCCGCATATGTAACTGACTGACTGATAGGGTATACAAATTCTAACCCACGTTCTAGAAGTGCTGGAAACTACCAATTTTTGCACGCACCGTAGCTTTTACCTTCAAACCACCGGAAAAGTCTGAAAACCGGATTTTTTTTACTTTGGAACCCCTCAAAAAAATTCGTGAAGTCACACCCCCTGTTTTGGCATTGCAGGCTTCCCTTTGAGGCCCGATAGCGGGCGAACCGTTGGAGCTAGCTTCGACTCTGACGAAAAATTCATAATCAGGAATGAAGTGAACTACAAAAAAGTCCAGTGACTTTTTGCTCCTAACTCCTTCCGGTTCGGCCGCAAAACTGCGATTACATTAATATATTTGTGTAAATTTACGCCATAAAAATTTTACCTTTCGGGCTCGATAGCGGCTAAAACGGTTGGTCGTACACAAAAATAACAGATTATCAATGGGACTATAGTAAATGGGCGTGTTCAACCAAAAAAGGTCATGGTAACTTTTTGGACCTACCCTCAATGGTTTGGCCGCATATACCGCGTTTTAAAGTATTGATTATCTAAGTTTTAACGTGAGATTTTGTTTTCTATGGTTTTTAATTCCGGCCAAACTACTTATTGTATCACAGAATAAAAATTTTGATTTTATTACTAATTAATGCGATCTACAAAAAAGGACCAGTGACATTTTGCTCTAATCTCCATTTGTTCGGCTAATAAATGTAAATATTTCGTAATTTCTTTTTAATAACTTTGTTTCTAGAGATCGATAGCGGCCAAACGGTTAGTTCTACCTTAAATCTAAAAACTTTTATGGCTATAAAATTGATGGGAAGTACAAAAAAGGTATTGTAACTATTTGTTGTATGTCCCCTTTAATAAGCCAGAAAAACGCTATAAATAGCTAATTAGTTGTCGTAGATTGGCAATTTATTTTGGAGATTTTAATTTAATTATGTGACTAAATATTTGTGTAATTCATTCCAGATTCAGTTTGCTCTTGCTTTGCTACGTTTAACGAGAGAATACAACTCCACATTAGACACTGGCCTGAGCGTTAGTTAAGCGTCAATAGTAGCTAGGGACAGAGAAAAATTTTATTATGTTCACAGACACAACACCCTCTAAAATTAAGGCCCAAGTGTGTCATTAACCCCCCGGTAATATTTAACCCCCCCCCCCCGGGGATTTCCTGGTATGGACCTGATAAACCCCCTGAAATACATTCAACCCCCTGATGTGTTAACCCCCTGGTAAAAATTTAAACCCCCCCAGGAATTTCCTGGCATGACCTCATGTCCGAATTTGACCAGCACCAAATTTTCTTAACCCCCCTGGGAAGTTCCTGGTATGACCAGATAACCCACCGGAGTCTTATCCCCCGGTAACGTAACCCCCACTAGGGAAATTTCCTGGCATGACCTCTTGTCCCAATTTTACCAATAACCAAATCTCTTAACCCCCTCTGGAAGTTCCCGGTAAGACTGGATAACCCCCCGGTGAATATCCCCGGTAAATTTTTAAACCCCCAGGCAATTTCCTGGCATGACTTTATGTCCGAATTTACCTATCACCAAATCAAACTTATCCCCCAAATTTAAGGCACTTTTCTTTGGGGGCCTGGGGCGTAAACCCCAGCGAGCCGAAGGCGAGTCCATATATATTTCAGCCGCATGTGTAACTCACTCCTGATCCTGATAGGGTATACAATTTAACCCACTTCTAGCAGTGCTGGAAAACCAAATTTTTCACACACCTAGCTGGAATCTTCAAAACACCAGGAAAAGTCTGAAAACCGGAATTTTTTAATTTTGAACCCCTCAAAAAAATTCGTGAAGTGACCCCCTTTTTTCCTTGCAGGCTTTCCTTTGAAGCCCGATAGCGGCGAACCGTTGGAGCTAGCTTCGATCTGACAAAATTCATGGTCAGGAATGAAGTGAACTACAAAAAAGGTTTTAGTGACCTTTTGCTCTATCTCAATTGGTTTGGCCGTTTTTAAAACGCGATTACATTAAAATATTATGACATTTTGCCTTAAAATTTAAACCCTTTTGGGCCGGATAGCGGCTAAACGGTTGGTCGTAGCTCAAAACAAATTTTCAATGGGGATTAGAAATGGCGTGTTCTACAAAAAAGGTCATGTAACTTTTTGCCCTAACCTCAATGGTTTGGCCGCAATACGCGTTTTAAAGTATTGATTTTCTAAGTTTTACGTGAGATTTTGTTTTCTGGGTTTTTTTCCGGCCAAACTACTTATTGATCCACAGAATAAAAATTTGATTTTATTACAATTAATGCGATCTACAAAAAAGGACCAGTGATCTTTTCTCTATCTTCCATTTGTTACGCTAATAAATGTATATATTTCGAAATTTCCTTTTAAAACTTTTTTCTAGAGTCGATACGGCCAAACGGTTGTTCTACCTTAAATCTAAAAACTTTTATGGCTATAAATTGATGGGAAGTACAAAAAAGGTCATGTAACTATTTGTTTATCTTTATAAGCCGAAAAAGCTATAAATACTAATATTTGTCGTGATTGGCAATTTTTGGAGTTTTTAAATTTTTATGTACTAATAATTTGTGTAATTCATCCTAGATTCCAGTTTGCACTTGCTTTGCACGTTAACGAGGAATACAACTCCACATTAGAAACTGGCTGAGCGTTAGTTAAGCGTCAATAGTAGATAGGGACAGAGAAAAATTTTATTATGTTCACAACACAACACCCTCTAAAAATAGGCCCAAGTGTGTCATTAACCCCCGGTAATATTAACCCCCCCCCCCCGGGGATTTTCCTGGTATGACCTTGATAACCTCCTGAGTACATTCAACCCCCTGATGTTTTAACTCCCCCTGGTAAACATTTAAACCCCCCCAGGGAATTTCCTGGCATTACCTCATGTCCCGAATTTGACCAGTCACACCAAATCTCTTAACCCCCCCTGGGAAGTTCCTCCTGGTATGACCAATAACCCCCCGGAGTCTTATATCCCCCGGTTAACGTTAACCCCCACTAGGGTATTTCCTGGCAATGACCTCTTGTCCCGAATTTTACCAATAACCAAATCTCTTAAACCCACCCACTGGGAATTCCTGTAAAGACTGGATAACCCCTGCGTGGAATTATCCCCCGGTAAATTTAATCACCCGAGGGCAATTTCCTGGCATGACACCTTCCATGTTCCGAATTTTAACCTATCACCAAATCCAATCTTATCCCCGAAAATTTAAGGCACTTACTTTGGGGCCTGGGGGAGTAGCCCCCAGCGAGCCCGAAGGCGAGTCCTATATTATATACAGCCGCATATGTAACTGAATGACTGATAGGGTATACAAAATTCTAAACCCACTTCTAGAAGTGGCTGGAAACACCAAATTTTTTGCACGCACGTAGCTTTTAACCTTCAAACCACCGGGGAAAAAAGTCTGAAAACCGGATTTTTTTACTTTGGAAAAAACCCATCCAAAAAAATTTCGTGAAGTCACCCCTGTTTTGGCATTGCGGGTGCTTCCCTTTTGAGGCCCGATAGCGGGCGAACCGTTGGAGCTAGCTTCGATCTGACCGAAAAATTCATAATCAGAATGAAAGTGAACTTACCAAAATAGGTCCAGTGACTTGTGTTTTGCTCGTAACCCTCCATCGTTCGGCCGCAAAACGCGATTACATTTAAAATATTATGAAATTTTTTCGCCTAAAAAATTTACCTTTCGGCCTCGATAGCGGCTAAACGGTTTGGTCGTAGCTCCAAAACAAATTTTCAATGGGACTTAGTAAATGGCGTGTTCTACAAAAAAGGGTCATGTAAACTTTTTGCCCTACCCCCTCCCCAAGGTTTTGGGCCGCATACCGCGTTTTATAGTATTGAAATTCTAAGTTTTACGTGAGATTTTGTTTTTCTGGGTTTTATTTCCGCCAAACTACTTATTGTATCACAGACATAAAATTTGATTTTATTAACATAATTAAAGCGATCTACAAAAAAGGACCATGACATTTTGCCTATCTCCAGTTTGTTTCCGGCTAATAAATGTAATTATTCCGTAATTTCTTTTTAAAATATAACTTTGTTTCTAGAGTCCGATAGCGGCCAAACGGTTAAGTTTCTACCTTAAATCTAAAAACTTTTATTGTCTATAAAATTTGATGGGGAAGTACAAAAAAGGTAATGTAACTATTTTGTTGTAATGTCCCTTTAATAAGCCAGAAAAACGCTATAAATAAGCTAAATATTTTGTCGAGATTGCAATATTTGGAGTTTTTTTAAATTATTATGTGACTAATATTTGGTATTTCATGTCCAGATATCAGTTTGCACTTGCTTTGCTACTTTAACGAGATGAGATACAACTCCACATTAGAAACTGGCTGATCGTTGAGTTTAAGCGTCAAAGTAGATAGGGACAGAAGAAAAATTTTATTATGTTCCACAGACACAACACCGCTCTAAAATAGGCCCCCAAGTGTGTCATTAACCCCCGTAATATTAACCCCCCCCCCCCCCCCCGGGGGGTATTTCCTGGTATGACCTGATAACCTCCTGAGTACATTCCACCCCCTGATGTGTTAACCCCTCCTGGGGAACATTAAAGCCCCCCAGGGAATTTCCAGGCATGACCTCATGTCCGAATTTGACCAGTCCACCTAAATCTCTTTAACCCCCCCCCCTGGGAAGTTCCTGGTATGACCAGATAACCCCCCGGAGTCTTATTCCCTCCCCCGGTAACGTTAACCCCCACTAGGGAAATTTTCCTGGCATGAACCTCTTGTCCCGAATTTAACCAAAATTACCAAATCTCTTTTAAACCCCCTCTGGTAGTTCCTGGTAAGACTGGATAACCCCCTGGTGAATTATCCCCCCTGTAAATTTAATTCCCCGAGGCAAATTTCCTGGGCATGACCTCCATGTTCCCGAATTTACCTATCTACCAAATCAATCTTAATCCCCGAAATTTTAAGGCACTTACTTTTGGGGGGCCTGGGGGCGTAGCCCCCAGCGAGCCCCGAAGGCGAGTCCCATAATATATTACAGCCGCATGTGGTAACTCACGTCACTGACCTCACTGATAGGGTATACAATTTTCTAACCCACTTCTAGCAGGTGTGGGAAACACCAAATTTTGCACACACCCTAGCTGGAATCTTCAAACCACCAGGAAAAGTCTGAAAACCGGGAATTTTTTTTTAATTTGAGACCCCCTCAAAAAAAATTCGTGATAAGTGACACCCTTTTTGCCCTTGCAGGCTTTTCTCTTTGAAAGCCCATAGCGGGCGAACCGTTGGAGCTAGCTTCGATCTGACAAAAAATTCATGGTCAGGAGAATGACGTGAACTACAAAAAAGTCTAGTGACCTTTTGCTCTACTCTCCAATTTGGTGTTTTGGCGTAAAACGCGATTACATTAAAAATATTATGACAATTTTTTGCCTTAAAATTTTACCTTGCGGGCCGATAAGCGGCGCTAAACTGTTGTCGTAGCTCAAAACAAATTTTTCAATGGGATTTTAGTAAAAGGTCGTGATCTACAAAAAAGGACATGTAACTTTTTGGCCCTAACCTCAATTGTTGTGGCCGTATTAACGCGTTTTAAAGTTTGATTTTCTAATGTTTTTAAAACGTGAGATTTTGTTTTTCTGGGTCTTTTTGCGGCCAAACTCCTAATTTATAGCACAGAATTAAAAATATGATTTTATTAACGAATTAACGCGATCTACAAAAAAAGGTCCAGTGGATTTTTTACTCTATCTTGCATGGTTTACGCCGCAAACCCGTGATTATGTTGAAAATTTCACGTTAAAAAACTTATCTTACCGGGCTCAAATATTGGGCCGAACCGTTGTTTCCTAAGCTTAAATTAAAACTTTTTATAACTCAGCTATTGATAAAATCTACAAAAAAGGTCCAGCAAGCTTTCCTATCGTTTATCTTTCCGTAACCTGATAAATGCTCTAAATGACAAATTTCTTCGAGCGTTACTTTTAGGTGTTTTTTAAATTTTTCAACTATAATTAGTGCGCTTCATGCTGGTTTCCAGCTTGACCTTGTTATTACTACGTTAACGAGTGACTAAAACCCCCCCTCCACGTCGGGAGTTGGATGAGCGTTAGTGAAGTTTCAATAGTAGATAGGGACAGAGTGTTTTTTATTATGTTCACAGACACAACACCCTCTAAAATAGGCCACGTGTGTCATTAACCCCTTGTAACATTAACCCCCCCCCCCGGGAATTTATTCATATAACCAGAAAATATCCTGACTAACTTAAACCCCCTGATGTCTTAACCCCCTTTAACATTAATCTCCCCCCCGGGAATTTCCTGGCATGACAAGATAAACATCTGAGCAAATTAAACCCCCTAAACAACTTAAAAATAATGACTCAGGGTTGGGTTTTTGTTATATTTACACTGAAAAATTCACAATAGCTGGCCTATGAAGACATTTTTTCCCAAGCTCTGTACCGGCAAAACCAAAGGTCCTACTTCAAATCTGAGGGCAGAACCCTCTTCAAAATCAAATTTCGGACAAGAAAGGTCCAGTCACTTTTTCACGTATCTCTAACGGTTAAGCCGCAAAACGCCCTCAAAGTCAAAAGTTTGGGTAAATCCGGAAAATTAAACTTTTGGTATACATACGTCCTCTGATTTGGTTAAAACCAAATTCTTCTTGTCTCCAAATTTCACGAACACATAACTTAACTCTTCTACCACATCAATTGATTAATAATTATACACCACAACTTTTGGTGAGCGTTAGCGAAGCATTACGACCCGTAAGATTCTCGAGAACGGATACATAAAATTTGGAAACTTCACGTCTGAATTTAACCAATCACCGAACTACGCTTATCCCCGAATTTAGCCAACACCCAAATGGGGGCCGCGTTTCACGGCCTACCCAAGGGAGATACAGCAAAATATTATTTTAACTTCATTGTAGACCACACTATACACTAAATATTGTTTGATAATGTGTTTCCCACGAGAAAGGATACAGTTAAAGCTTTCACAAACTAACGGGCAAACAAGTTTTATCAACTATAAGTTATTAGTAACTAATTTGACAGAAATATATGCACCGATAAATCTCCAACTTGCACACGTAATGTGTAAACAATATTCAATAAGTTATTACCAAATCATTTGACACAATTAATATAAACAACTAAATTTGTACACGATAAGAGTGAATATCATTGAACCAACGATTTCTGTAAATTTTGATTAATAATTATATGGTCCTCAGTGTTTGCCGGCCTCCCCGTGGCGAGACTGGATACGTCCGTGCTTACAGTACATGAACTTACTAACTGGGCAAACAACAGTTTTATGAGCTAAAAAGTTACTAGCCAACTAATTTGACAGAAATATATGCGTACCGATAAATCACTCTCAAACTTGCACGACGTGATGCGTAAACAGTATTAGTAAACGGTTTGAGACAGAACAGGCTATCGGACCCGAAATCATCAATTTCACGTAAACATTTTAAAGAAATTTCCGCGACGTAATCGCGCGTTTGCATGGCCTACCCAAGGGAGATACAGCAATATATTATCTTGAACTTTATTGTAACCACATTATACAACTAAATATTGTTTTGATAATGTGTTTCCCTCCCATGAGAAAGAGGACACAGTTTCGGGGACACGTAAATTTGAAAACCTCAAGTCTCCGAAATATTAACCAACAACCGAATCCCTCCTGGTTCCCCGAATACCGCTTAATCGCCCGAATTTGCAAGCGTACATCCATGGCGGCGGAGCCTGGGGCGTACGTAATTGTTTAATAACATTGGTTTGTTTTTCAGAGTCGAATATAGCGGCCAGAACGGTTAGTTCTAGCTTAAAATGTAAACATTTTTTATGACTAAAAAAATTGATGAGATATACAAAAAAGGTAAATATAATAACTTTTTGTTGTCTAATAAAGTTAGCCCGAAAAAAGCGCTATAAATAGCTAAATAATTTGTCGTAGATTTGGCAATTTTTTAGGAGTTTTTAAATTATATATGTGACAGAATATTTGTGTAATGTCATTCCAGAATTCATTTTGACACTTGCTTTAGCTGAAGTTAACGAGTGAATAACAACCTCCACATTAGAAAACTGGCTGAGTCGTTAGCTTAAGCGCGTCAATAATAGGGTAGGGACAGGAGAGAGCCACATTTTTTATTATGTTCACAGGACACAACACCCTCCTAGAAATAGGCCCCAAAGAGTGTAATCTTAACCCCCTGGTAATAATTAACCCCCCCGGGGATTTCCTGAGTATGACCTGATGAACCATCCTTAGTACATTAAACCCCCCTAGTGGGTTAAAACCTCCCCTGGTATACAATTTAAATCCCGTCCCAGGGAATTATCTGCAGGCATGCACCATCATGTCCGAAATCTAACAATCACCCACAAATCTCTTAACTAACCCCCCCTTGGGAAATTCCTGGTAATAAAAAACCAGATAAACCCCCTGATGTCTATAAACCCCTAGTAAACATTAAACCCCCCCCCAGTGGAATTTTCCTGGCAATGACCTCATGTCCGAAATTCTTAAAAATCAACCAAATCTCTCTTATAATAGAATTTGCAAGCGTCAATTTAATTAACCGATCTTCAATGCCCCGAATTTGCAAGCGTACAACTCATAGGGGCCTGGGGGCGTTAGCCCCCAAGCGAGGCCGAAGGCGAGTCTAAATACTTATACAGCCGCATGTGAAACTGACTCACTCACTCACTGATATATAGATACAAATTCTAACATACTTCTAGAAGTGCTGGAAACTTGAAATTTGGCATGCAGGTACCTTTCGCCGTATAACCAACAGGAAAAGTCTGAAAACCGGGAATTTTTAATTTTAAACCCCTCAAAAAAATTAAAAACCGGTTGAAAACTGGTTAAAAAACTGGTGTAGTTTTTTGCTTTCGAGCCGTCTAGCGACTAAACCGTTGGTAGTAGCTCAAATCTAATTTTTAAAGGGGTTTTAGCAAATTTTATGATCTACAGAATGGGCACATTATACTTCCCCGCATCTCTACCGGTCCACCCGAAACATGCTCTCAAATTCGAAAATATTGTCAAATTTTGACGATTTTCGCTTGTAGATTTTTGTTTGAGGCTCTGTAGCGTCTAAACCGTAGGTTGTAGCTCGGATCTGATGGATAATCGTTAGTGGGGAATGAAGTGCTCTACAAAAAAGGTCCAGTGACTTTTTGTCCTATCTCGTGTGGTTAAGCGTCAAAACGCGGGAATGTTTGACATTCCAGAGATGTTTTGCTTAAAATAAAGTTTCGAGCCTGATAGTGGCCGAACGGTAGGTCGTAGCTCAAATCTGATTGACCCATCAAATTAGCAAATTGCGCGATCTACATAAAAGGTCCAGTGACTTTTTGCTCTACCTCCAGTGGTTCAGCCGAAAAAAAAACGTGATTATGTGCAATTTTTTTTGTAATTTTTTACGTGAAACTTTTGTTTTCGGGCTCGATAGCGGCGAAACCATTGGTCTGAGATCGAAATAAGACAAGCGTTGGAGTTAGGAAAATGAGGTGATCTACAAAAATGTGCCAGTAACTCTTTACTCTATCTCCATTGGTTTGGCCGCAAAACGCGTTTTAAGTATTGATTTTTTTAGTTTTACGTGACATTTTTAAAACTGCCCAGTGCAGTCTTTTGTCCTAAGCTCTGTACTGCCTAAATTATAGGTCGTAGCTTAAATCTGATGGCATAATCGAAAGACAAAATCAAATTTTCGACAAGAAAGGTCCAGTCACTTTTTTTTGTATCTCTAACGGTTATCTAAATACTTATACAGCCGCATGTGAAACTGACTCACTCACTCACTGATATATAGATACAAATTCTAACATACTTCTAGAAGTGCTGGAAACTTGAAATTTGGCATGCAGGTACCTTTCGCCGTATAACCAACAGGAAAAGTCTGAAAACCGGGAATTTTTAATTTTAAACCCCTCAAAAAAATTAAAAACCGGTTGAAACTGGTTAAAAACTGGTGTAGTTTTTTGCTTTCGAGCCGTCTAGCGACTAAACCGTTGGTAGTAGCTCAAATCTAATTTTTAAAGGGTTTTAGCAAATTTTATGATCTACAGAATGGGCACATTATACTTCCCCGCATCTCTACCGGTCCACCCGAAACATGCTCTCAAATTCGAAAATATTGTCAAATTTTGACGATTTTCGCTTGTAGATTTTTGTTTGAGGCTCTGTAGCGTCTAAACCGTAGGTTGTAGCTCGGATCTGATGGATAATCGTTAGTGGGGAATGAAGTGCTCTACAAAAAGGGTCCAGTGACTTTTTGTCCTATCTCGTGTGTGGTTAAGCGTCAAAACGCGGGAATGTTTGACATTCCAGAGATTGTTTTGCTTAAAATAAAGTTTCGAGCCTGATAGTGGCCGAACGGTAGGTCGTAGCTCAAATCTGATTGACCCATCAAATTAGCAAATTGCGCGATCTACATAAAAGGTCCAGTGACTTTTTGCTCTACCTCCAGTGGTTCAGCCGAAAAACGTGATTATGTGCAATTTTTTTTGTAAATTTTTACGTGAAACTTTTGTTTTCGGGCTCGATAGCGGCGAAACCATTGGTCTGAGATCGAAATAAGACAAGCGTTGGAGTTAGGAAATGAGGTGATCTACAAAAATGTGCCAGTAACTCTTTACTCTATCTCCATTGGTTTGGCCGCAAAACGCGTTTTAAGTATTGATTTTTTTAAGTTTTACGTGACATTTTTAAACTGCCCAGTGCAGTCTTTTGTCCTAAGCTCTGTACTGCCTAAATTATAGGTCGTAGCTTAAATCTGATGGCATAATCGAAAGACAAAATCAAATTTTCGACAAGAAAGGTCCATTCACTTTTTCTTGTATCTCTAACGGTTATCTAAATACTTATACAGCCGCATGTGAAACTGACTCACTCACTCACTGATATATAGATACAAATTCTAACATACTTCTAGAAGTGCTGGAAACTTGAAATTTGGCATGCAGGTACCTTTCGCCGTATAACCAACAGGAAAAGTCTGAAAACCGGGAATTTTTAATTTTAAACCCCTCAAAAAAAATTTAAAACCGGTTGAAACTGGTTAAAAAACTGGTGTAGTTTTTTGCTTTCGAGCCGTCTAGCGACTAAACCGTTGGTAGTAGCTCAAATCTAATTTTTAAGGGGTTTTAGCAAATTTTATGATCTACAGAATGGGCACATTATACTTCCCCGCATCTCTACCGGTCCACCCGAAACATGCTCTCAAATTCGAAAATATTGTCAAATTTTGACGATTTTCGCTTGTAGATTTTTGTTTGAGGCTCTGTAGCGTCTAAACCGTAGGTTGTAGCTCGGATCTGATGGATAATCGTTAGTGGGGAATGAAGTGCTCTACAAAAAAGGGTCCAGTGACTTTTTGTCCTATCTCGTGTGGTTAAGCGTCAAAACGCGGGAATGTTTGACATTCCAGAGATTGTTTTGCTTAAAATAAAGTTTCGAGCCTGATAGTGGCCGAACGGTAGGTCGTAGCTCAAATCTGATTGACCCATCAAATTAGCAAATTGCGCGATCTACATAAAAGGTCCAGTGACTTTTTGCTCTACCTCCAGTGGTTCAGCCGAAAAAACGTGATTATGTGCAATTTTTTTGTAATTTTTACGTGAAACTTTTGTTTTCGGGCTCGATAGCGGCGAAACCATTGGTCTGAGATCGAAATAAGACAAGCGTTGGAGTTAGGAAATGAGGTGATCTACAAAAATGTGCCAGTAACTCTTTACTCTATCTCCATTGGTTTTGGCCGCAAAACGCGTTTTAAGTATTGATTTTTTAAGTTTTACGTGACATTTTTAAACTGCCCAGTGCAGTCTTTTGTCCTAAGCTCTGTACTGCCTAAATTATAGGTCGTAGCTTAAATCTGATGGCATAATCGAAAGACAAAATCAAATTTTCGACAAGAAAGGTCCATTCACTTTTTCTTGTATCTCTAACGGTTATCTAAATACTTATACAGCCGCATGTGAAACTGACTCACTCACTCACTGATATATAGATACAAATTCTAACATACTTCTAGAAGTGCTGGAAACTTGAAATTTGGCATGCAGGTACCTTTCGCCGTATAACCAACAGGAAAAGTCTGAAAACCGGGAATTTTTAATTTTAAACCCCTCAAAAAAATTTAAAACCGGTTGAAACTGGTTAAAAACTGGTGTAGTTTTTTGCTTTCGAGCCGTCTAGCGACTAAACCGTTGGTAGTAGCTCAAATCTAATTTTTAAGGGGTTTTAGCAAATTTTATGATCTACAGAATGGGCACATTATACTTCCCCGCATCTCTACCGGTCCACCCGAAACATGCTCTCAAATTCGAAAATATTGTCAAATTTTGACGATTTTCGCTTGTAGATTTTTGTTTGAGGCTCTGTAGCGTCTAAACCGTAGGTTGTAGCTCGGATCTGATGGATAATCGTTAGTGGGGAATGAAGTGCTCTACAAAAAGGTCCAGTGACTTTTTGTCCTATCTCGTGTGGTTAAGCGTCAAAACGCGGGAATGTTTGACATTCCAGAGATTGTTTTGCTTAAAATAAAGTTTCGAGCCTGATAGTGGCCGAACGGTAGGTCGTAGCTCAAATCTGATTGACCCATCAAATTAGCAAATTGCGCGATCTACATAAAAGGTCCAGTGACTTTTTGCTCTACCTCCAGTGGTTCAGCCGAAAAAAACGTGATTATGTGCAATTTTTTTGTAATTTTTTACGTGAAACTTTTGTTTTCGGGCTCGATAGCGGCGAAACCATTGGTCTGAGATCGAAATAAGACAAGCGTTGGAGTTAGGAAATGAGGTGATCTACAAAAATGTGCCAGTAAACTCTTTACTCTATCTCCATTGGTTTGGCCGCAAAACGCGTTTTAAGTATTGATTTTTTAAGTTTTACGTGACATTTTTAAACTGCCCAGTGCAGTCTTTTGTCCTAAGCTCTGTACTGCCTAAATTATAGGTCGTAGCTTAAATCTGATGGCATAATCGAAAGACAAAATCAAATTTTCGACAAGAAAGGTCCATTCACTTTTTCTTGTATCTCTAACGGTTATCTAAATACTTATACAGCCGCATGTGAAACTGACTCACTCACTCACTGATATATAGATACAAATTCTAACATACTTCTAGAAGTGCTGGAAACTTGAAATTTGGCATGCAGGTACCTTTCGCCGTATAACCAACAGGAAAAGTCTGAAAACCGGGAATTTTTAATTTTAAACCCCTCAAAAAAATTTAAAACCGGTTGAAACTGGTTAAAAACTGGTGTAGTTTTTTGCTTTCGAGCCGTCTAGCGACTCTAAACCGTTGGTAGTAGCTCAAATCTAATTTTTAAAGGGGTTTTAGCAAATTTTATGATCTACAGAATGGGCACATTATACTTCCCCGCATCTCTACCGGTCCACCCGAAACATGCTCTCAAATTCGAAAATATTGTCAAATTTTGACGATTTTCGCTTGTAGATTTTTGTTTGAGGCTCTGTAGCGTCTAAACCGTAGGTTGTAGCTCGGATCTGATGGATAATCGTTAGTGGGGAATGAAGTGCTCTACAAAAAAGGGTCCAGTGACTTTTTGTCCTATCTCGTGTGGTTAAGCGTCAAAACGCGGGAATGTTTGACATTCCAGAGATTGTTTTGCTTAAAATAAAGTTTCGAGCCTGATAGTGGCCGAACGGTAGGTCGTAGCTCAAATCTGATTGACCCATCAAATTAGCAAATTGCGCGATCTACATAAAAGGTCCAGTGACTTTTTGCTCTACCTCCAGTGGTTCAGCCGAAAAACGTGATTATGTGCAATTTTTTTGTAATTTTTACGTGAAACTTTTGTTTTCGGGCTCGATAGCGGCGAAACCATTGGTCTGAGATCGAAATAAGACAAGCGTTGGAGTTAGGAAATGAGGTGATCTACAAAAATGTGCCAGTAACTCTTTACTCTATCTCCATTGGTTTGGCCGCAAAACGCGTTTTAAGTATTGATTTTTTAAGTTTTACGTGACATTTTTAAACTGCCCAGTGCAGTCTTTTGTCCTAAGCTCTGTACTGCCTAAATTATAGGTCGTAGCTTAAATCTGATGGCATAATCGAAAGACAAAATCAAATTTTCGACAAGAAAGGTCCATTCACTTTTTCTTGTATCTCTAACGGTTATCTAAATACTTATACAGCCGCATGTGAAACTGACTCACTCACTCACTGATATATAGATACAAATTCTAACATACTTCTAGAAGTGCTGGAAACTTGAAATTTGGCATGCAGGTACCTTTCGCCGTATAACCAACAGGAAAAGTCTGAAAACCGGGAATTTTTAATTTTAAACCCCTCAAAAAAATTTAAAAACCGGTTGAAACTGGTTAAAAACTGGTGTAGTTTTTTGCTTTCGAGCCGTCTAGCGACTAAAACCGTTGGTAGTAGCTCAAATCTAATTTTTAAGGGTTTTAGCAAATTTTATGATCTACAGAATGGGCACATTATACTTCCCCGCATCTCTACCGGTCCACCCGAAACATGCTCTCAAATTCGAAAATATTGTCAAATTTTGACGATTTTCGCTTGTAGATTTTTGTTTGAGGCTCTGTAGCGTCTAAACCGTAGGTTGTAGCTCGGATCTGATGGATAATCGTTAGTGGGGAATGAAGTGCTCTACAAAAAAGGGTCCAGTGACTTTTTTGTCCTATCTCGTGTGGTTAAGCGTCAAAACGCGGGAATGTTTGACATTCCAGAGATTGTTTTGCTTAAAATAAAGTTTCGAGCCTGATAGTGGCCGAACGGTAGGTCGTAGCTCAAATCTGATTGACCCATCAAATTAGCAAATTGCGCGATCTACATAAAAGGTCCAGTGACTTTTTGCTCTACCTCCAGTGGTTCAGCCGAAAAAAAAAAAAAACGTGATTATGTGCAATTTTTTTGTAATTTTTACGTGAAACTTTTGTTTTCGGGCTCGATAGCGGCGAAACCATTGGTCTGAGATCGAAATAAGACAAGCGTTGGAGTTAGGAAATGAGGTGATCTACAAAAATGTGCCAGTAACTCTTTACTCTATCTCCATTGGTTTGGCCGCAAAACGCGTTTTAAGTATTGATTTTTTAAGTTTTACGTGACATTTTTAAACTGCCCAGTGCAGTCTTTTGTCCTAAGCTCTGTACTGCCTAAATTATAGGTCGTAGCTTAAATCTGATGGCATAATCGAAAGACAAAATCAAATTTTCGACAAGAAAGGTCCATTCACTTTTTCTTGTATCTCTAACGGTTATCTAAATACTTATACAGCCGCATGTGAAACTGACTCACTCACTCACTGATATATAGATACAAATTCTAACATACTTCTAGAAGTGCTGGAAACTTGAAATTTGGCATGCAGGTACCTTTCGCCGTATAACCAACAGGAAAAGTCTGAAAACCGGGAATTTTTAATTTTAAACCCCTCAAAAAAATTTAAAACCGGTTGAAACTGGTTAAAAACTGGTGTAGTTTTTTGCTTTCGAGCCGTCTAGCGACTAAACCGTTGGTAGTAGCTCAAATCTAATTTTTAAGGGGTTTTAGCAAATTTTATGATCTACAGAATGGGCACATTATACTTCCCCGCATCTCTACCGGTCCACCCGAAACATGCTCTCAAATTCGAAAATATTGTCAAATTTTGACGATTTTCGCTTGTAGATTTTTGTTTGAGGCTCTGTAGCGTCTAAACCGTAGGTTGTAGCTCGGATCTGATGGATAATCGTTAGTGGGGAATGAAGTGCTCTACAAAAAGGGTCCAGTGACTTTTTGTCCTATCTCGTGTGGTTAAGCGTCAAAACGCGGGAATGTTTGACATTCCAGAGATTGTTTTGCTTAAAATAAAGTTTCGAGCCTGATAGTGGCCGAACGGTAGGTCGTAGCTCAAATCTGATTGACCCATCAAATTAGCAAATTGCGCGATCTACATAAAAGGTCCAGTGACTTTTTGCTCTACCTCCAGTGGTTCAGCCGAAAAAACGTGATTATGTGCAATTTTTTTGTAATTTTTACGTGAAACTTTTGTTTTCGGGCTCGATAGCGGCGAAACCATTGGTCTGAGATCGAAATAAGACAAGCGTTGGAGTTAGGAAATGAGGTGATCTACAAAAATGTGCCAGTAACTCTTTACTCTATCTCCATTGGTTTGGCCGCAAAACGCGTTTTAAGTATTGATTTTTTAAGTTTTACGTGACATTTTTAAACTGCCCAGTGCAGTCTTTTGTCCTAAGCTCTGTACTGCCTAAATTATAGGTCGTAGCTTAAATCTGATGGCATAATCGAAAGACAAAATCAAATTTTCGACAAGAAAGGTCCATTCACTTTTTCTTGTATCTCTAACGGTTATCTAAATACTTATACAGCCGCATGTGAAACTGACTCACTCACTCACTGATATATAGATACAAATTCTAACATACTTCTAGAAGTGCTGGAAACTTGAAATTTGGCATGCAGGTACCTTTCGCCGTATAACCAACAGGAAAAGTCTGAAAACCGGGAATTTTTAATTTTAAACCCCTCAAAAAAATTTAAAACCGGTTGAAACTGGTTAAAAACTGGTGTAGTTTTTTGCTTTCGAGCCGTCTAGCGACTAAACCGTTGGTAGTAGCTCAAATCTAATTTTTAAGGGGTTTTAGCAAATTTTATGATCTACAGAATGGGCACATTATACTTCCCCGCATCTCTACCGGTCCACCCGAAACATGCTCTCAAATTCGAAAATATTGTCAAATTTTGACGATTTTCGCTTGTAGATTTTTGTTTGAGGCTCTGTAGCGTCTAAACCGTAGGTTGTAGCTCGGATCTGATGGATAATCGTTAGTGGGGAATGAAGTGCTCTACAAAAAGGGTCCAGTGACTTTTTGTCCTATCTCGTGTGGTTAAGCGTCAAAACGCGGGAATGTTTGACATTCCAGAGATTGTTTTGCTTAAAATAAAGTTTCGAGCCTGATAGTGGCCGAACGGTAGGTCGTAGCTCAAATCTGATTGACCCATCAAATTAGCAAATTGCGCGATCTACATAAAAGGTCCAGTGACTTTTTGCTCTACCTCCAGTGGTTCAGCCGAAAAAAAAACGTGATTATGTGCAATTTTTTTTGTAATTTTTACGTGAAACTTTTGTTTTCGGGCTCGATAGCGGCGAAACCATTGGTCTGAGATCGAAATAAGACAAGCGTTGGAGTTAGGAAATGAGGTGATCTACAAAAATGTGCCAGTAACTCTTTACTCTATCTCCATTGGTTTTGGCCGCAAAACGCGTTTTAAGTATTGATTTTTTAAGTTTTACGTGACATTTTTAAACTGCCCAGTGCAGTCTTTTGTCCTAAGCTCTGTACTGCCTAAATTATAGGTCGTAGCTTAAATCTGATGGCATAATCGAAAGACAAAATCAAATTTTCGACAAGAAAGGTCCAGTCACTTTTTCTTGTATCTCTAACGGTTATCTAAATACTTATACAGCCGCATGTGAAACTGACTCACTCACTCACTGATATATAGATACAAATTCTAACATACTTCTAGAAGTGCTGGAAACTTGAAATTTGGCATGCAGGTACCTTTCGCCGTATAACCAACAGGAAAAGTCTGAAAACCGGGAATTTTTAATTTTAAACCCCTCAAAAAAATTTTAAAAAACCGGTTGAAAACTGGTTAAAAAACTGGTGGTGTAGTTTTTTGCTTTCGAGCCGTCTAGCGACTAAACCGTTGGTAGTAGCTCAAATCTAATTTTTAAGGGGTTTTAGCAAATTTTATGATCTACAGAATGGGCACATTATACTTCCCCGCATCTCTACCGGTCCACCCGAAACATGCTCTCAAATTCGAAAATATTGTCAAATTTTGACGATTTTCGCTTGTAGATTTTTGTTTGAGGCTCTGTAGCGTCTAAACCGTAGGTTGTAGCTCGGATCTGATGGATAATCGTTAGTGGGGAATGAAGTGCTCTACAAAAAGGGTCCAGTGACTTTTTGTCCTATCTCGTGTGGTTAAGCGTCAAAACGCGGGAATGTTTGACATTCCAGAGATTGTTTTGCTTAAAATAAAGTTTCGAGCCTGATAGTGGCCGAACGGTAGGTCGTAGCTCAAATCTGATTGACCCATCAAATTAGCAAATTGCGCGATCTACATAAAAGGTCCAGTGACTTTTTGCTCTACCTCCAGTGGTTCAGCCGAAAAAACGTGATTATGTGCAATTTTTTTGTAATTTTTACGTGAAACTTTTGTTTTCGGGCTCGATAGCGGCGAAACCATTGGTCTGAGATCGAAATAAGACAAGCGTTGGAGTTAGGAAATGAGGTGATCTACAAAAATGTGCCAGTAACTCTTTACTCTATCTCCATTGGTTTGGCCGCAAAACGCGTTTTAAGTATTGATTTTTTAAGTTTTACGTGACATTTTTAAAACTGCCCAGTGCAGTCTTTTGTCCTAAGCTCTGTACTGCCTAAATTATAGGTCGTAGCTTAAATCTGATGGCATAATCGAAAGACAAAATCAAATTTTCGACAAGAAAGGTCCAGTCACTTTTTCTTGTATCTCTAACGGTTATCTAAATACTTATACAGCCGCATGTGAAACTGACTCACTCACTCACTGATATATAGATACAAATTCTAACATACTTCTAGAAGTGCTGGAAACTTGAAATTTGGCATGCAGGTACCTTTCGCCGTATAACCAACAGGAAAAGTCTGAAAACCGGGAATTTTTAATTTTAAACCCCTCAAAAAAATTTAAAACCGGTTGAAACTGGTTAAAAACTGGTGTAGTTTTTTGCTTTCGAGCCGTCTAGCGACTAAACCGTTGGTAGTAGCTCAAATCTAATTTTTAAGGGGTTTTAGCAAATTTTATGATCTACAGAATGGGCACATTATACTTCCCCGCATCTCTACCGGTCCACCCGAAACATGCTCTCAAATTCGAAAATATTGTCAAATTTTGACGATTTTCGCTTGTAGATTTTTGTTTGAGGCTCTGTAGCGTCTAAACCGTAGGTTGTAGCTCGGATCTGATGGATAATCGTTAGTGGGGAATGAAGTGCTCTACAAAAAGGGTCCAGTGACTTTTTGTCCTATCTCGTGTGGTTAAGCGTCAAAACGCGGGAATGTTTGACATTCCAGAGATTGTTTTGCTTAAAATAAAGTTTCGAGCCTGATAGTGGCCGAACGGTAGGTCGTAGCTCAAATCTGATTGACCCATCAAATTAGCAAATTGCGCGATCTACATAAAAGGTCCAGTGACTTTTTGCTCTACCTCCAGTGGTTCAGCCGAAAAACGTGATTATGTGCAATTTTTTTGTAATTTTTACGTGAAACTTTTGTTTTCGGGCTCGATAGCGGCGAAACCATTGGTCTGAGATCGAAATAAGACAAGCGTTGGAGTTAGGAAATGAGGTGATCTACAAAAATGTGCCAGTAACTCTTTACTCTATCTCCATTGGTTTGGCCGCAAAACGCGTTTTAAGTATTGATTTTTTAAGTTTTACGTGACATTTTTAAACTGCCCAGTGCAGTCTTTTGTCCTAAGCTCTGTACTGCCTAAATTATAGGTCGTAGCTTAAATCTGATGGCATAATCGAAAGACAAAATCAAATTTTCGACAAGAAAGGTCCATTCACTTTTTTCTTGTATCTCTAACGGTTATCTAAATACTTATACAGCCGCATGTGAAACTGACTCACTCACTCACTGATATATAGATACAAATTCTAACATACTTCTAGAAGTGCTGGAAACTTGAAATTTGGCATGCAGGTACCTTTCGCCGTATAACCAACAGGAAAAGTCTGAAAACCGGGAATTTTTAATTTTAAACCCCTCAAAAAAATTTAAAAACCGGTTGAAACTGGTTAAAAACTGGTGTAGTTTTTTGCTTTCGAGCCGTCTAGCGACTAAACCGTTGGTAGTAGCTCAAATCTAATTTTTAAGGGGTTTTAGCAAATTTTATGATCTACAGAATGGGCACATTATACTTCCCCGCATCTCTACCGGTCCACCCGAAACATGCTCTCAAATTCGAAAATATTGTCAAATTTTGACGATTTTCGCTTGTAGATTTTTGTTTGAGGCTCTGTAGCGTCTAAACCGTAGGTTGTAGCTCGGATCTGATGGATAATCGTTAGTGGGGAATGAAGTGCTCTACAAAAAGGGTCCAGTGACTTTTTGTCCTATCTCGTGTGGTTAAGCGTCAAAACGCGGGAATGTTTGACATTCCAGAGATTGTTTTGCTTAAAATAAAGTTTCGAGCCTGATAGTGGCCGAACGGTAGGTCGTAGCTCAAATCTGATTGACCCATCAAATTAGCAAATTGCGCGATCTACATAAAAGGTCCAGTGACTTTTTGCTCTACCTCCAGTGGTTCAGCCGAAAAACGTGATTATGTGCAATTTTTTTTGTAATTTTTACGTGAAACTTTTGTTTTCGGGCTCGATAGCGGCGAAACCATTGGTCTGAGATCGAAATAAGACAAGCGTTGGAGTTAGGAAATGAGGTGATCTACAAAAATGTGCCAGTAACTCTTTACTCTATCTCCATTGGTTTGGCCGCAAAACGCGTTTTAAGTATTGATTTTTTAAGTTTTACGTGACATTTTTAAACTGCCCAGTGCAGTCTTTTGTCCTAAGCTCTGTACTGCCTAAATTATAGGTCGTAGCTTAAATCTGATGGCATAATCGAAAGACAAAATCAAATTTTCCGACAAGAAAGGTCCATTCACTTTTTCTTGTATCTTCTAACGGTTATCTAAATACTTATACAGCCGCATGTGAAACTGACTCACTCACTCACTGATATATAGATACAAATTCTAACATACTTCTAGAAGTGCTGGAAACTTGAAATTTGGCATGCAGGTACCTTTCGCCGTATAACCAACAGGAAAAGTCTGAAAACCGGGAATTTTTAATTTTAAACCCCTCAAAAAAATTTAAAACCGGTTGAAACTGGTTAAAAACTGGTGTAGTTTTTTGCTTTCGAGCCGTCTAGCGACTAAACCGTTGGTAGTAGCTCAAATCTAATTTTTAAGGGGTTTTAGCAAATTTTATGATCTACAGAATGGGCACATTATACTTCCCCGCATCTCTACCGGTCCACCCGAAACATGCTCTCAAATTCGAAAATATTGTCAAATTTTGACGATTTTCGCTTGTAGATTTTTGTTTGAGGCTCTGTAGCGTCTAAACCGTAGGTTGTAGCTCGGATCTGATGGATAATCGTTAGTGGGGAATGAAGTGCTCTACAAAAAGGGTCCAGTGACTTTTTGTCCTATCTCGTGTGGTTAAGCGTCAAAACGCGGGAATGTTTGACATTCCAGAGATTGTTTTGCTTAAAATAAAGTTTCGAGCCTGATAGTGGCCGAACGGTAGGTCGTAGCTCAAATCTGATTGACCCATCAAATTAGCAAATTGCGCGATCTACATAAAAGGTCCAGTGACTTTTTGCTCTACCTCCAGTGGTTCAGCCGAAAAAACGTGATTATGTGCAATTTTTTTGTAATTTTTACGTGAAACTTTTGTTTTCGGGCTCGATAGCGGCGAAACCATTGGTCTGAGATCGAAATAAGACAAGCGTTGGAGTTAGGAAATGAGGTGATCTACAAAAATGTGCCAGTAACTCTTTACTCTATCTCCATTGGTTTGGCCGCAAAACGCGTTTTAAGTATTGATTTTTTAAGTTTTTACGTGACATTTTTAAACTGCCCAGTGCAGTCTTTTGTCCTAAGCTCTGTACTGCCTAAATTATAGGTCGTAGCTTAAATCTGATGGCATAATCGAAAGACAAAATCAAATTTCCGACAAGAAAGGTCCAGTCACTTTTTCTTGTATCTCTAACGGTTTAGCCGCAAAATGCCTTTAAATTCAAAACTTTGGTTAAATCTGGATAATTTGATAAAATATGTATTCTTTTTAACTCCAAGATCCCTAATCTAATGCTCGGACATATACTTTCCCTGAATACCGCTATTTCCAGTTAACGAGTGAATATACCCCACATTACAAATTGGCTGAACGTTAGCTAAGCGTCAATAGTAGATAGGGATAAAGTGAATTTTTAACTATGTTCACAGACACAACATCTTCTAAAATAGGCCCATGGTGTCATTAACCCCAGGTAACATTATCCCCCCCGGAAATTTCTCTGGTATGACCAGATAACCTCCAGGATAAACTAAACCCCCTGATGTCTTAACCCCCGGTAACATTAACCCCCCTGGAATTTTCTGGTCTGACCAGAAAACCCTCCTGAGTAAAATTAAACCCTCTGTTGTCTTAACGCCCGGTAACACTAACCCCCTCTGGAATTTTCTTGTTTGACCAGATAAACCTCCTGAGGAAATTAAACCCCCTGATGTCTTAACCCCCCCGGTAACATTAACCCCCCCCTGCAATTTTCTGGTCTGACCAGAAAACCTCCTGAGTAAATTAAACCCTCATGTTGTCCCTTAACCCCCGATAACACTAACCACCCCCGTTGAATTTTTCTTGTTTGACCAGATAACCTCCTGAGGAAATTAAACCCCCTGATGTCTTAACCTCCGTAAACATTATTCACCCCTGGGGAATTTTGCTGGCCATGACTAGATTAACTCCTGAATGTTTACAGAACAAACACCCTCCAAAAGCGGCCCAAGTGTCTTAACATTAAAACCCCCTAGGCATTACCAGGTATGACCAGATTACTCTTCTGAGTAAATCAAATCCCCTGATGACTTAACCACCGGTAACATTAAACCCCCCCTACAGAATTTCCCTGGCAATGACTAGATACACTCCCTGAGAAAATTATACTCCCTAAGCAATTTTATAATACTGACTTAGGGTCGGCCGGTGTTTTATTATATTTACACTAAACATTTCACAATAGCTAACCAGTGCAAGACTCTTCGTTCAATGGAATGTCCTGGCTAAACGAGAAGTCGTAGCTGAAATCCAAGGATAAATCAAAATAAACAGATTCTAATTATAATTCTCGGAACAAGTAATCGCTGGATCCCCGAATTTCCAAGCGTAAATTTATCCGCTAATCTCCGAATTGCAAGCGTAAATTTATCCGCTAATCTCCGAATTTGCAAAGCCTACATCATGGGGGCCTGGGGCGAAGGCGAGTCCTATATATATACAGCCGCATGTGAAACTGGACTCACTCACTCACTCACTCACTGACAGAATCTACTAATTCTAACATAGTTTCCTAGAAGGGCCTAGAAACTTGAAATTTTGGCACGCAGGTACCTTTTAACCGTGAAACCACCCCGGGAAAAAGTCTGGAAAACCGGGAATTTTTTACTTTTAAACCCTTCAAAAAATTCCTAGAAAAAAATCGCGGGCATTTTTTCTTTACCCCTGCAGGCCTTTTTTGTAAGACCGATTAGCGGTGCGAACCGTTGTGAGCTAGCTCGGATCTGACGAAAAATTCATTAATCAGGGAATGAAATGAACTACAAAAAAGGTCCAGTGACTTTCTTGCTCATATGCTTCCATGGTTTTATTAGAGCGACCACAAAGGCTCCGCACATTTGACATTCCAGAGATTTTTTGACGCGCTTTAAAATAAAGTTTCGAGCCCGGATTAGCGGCCTCGAACGAGTAGGTTGTTAGCTCAAATTACTGAGTTGACCTCATCAAATTAGCAATATTAGGTGATCTAACAAGAAAAGGTCCAATGACTTTTTTGCCCTATCTGCAATTGGTGTTTGGCCGAAATAACGGTGAGTATGATGGGAAATTTTATGGTTGATAAGATTTTAACGGTGAACATCTTTTGTTGTTGGTGGTCCCGATAGCGGCCAAAACCATTGGTCGGCAAGTTCAAATATTAAAACGAAAAGGTTAGATTCTAGAGGAAATAATATGATCTACAAAAAGGGTTCCAGTGACTTTCTTACTAGTATCTCCATTAGTTGAACCGCAAATACGCGATTAAGTGGGAAAATATTTTGGAAATTTCTCTCGCCTACAAATTTTACATAGCCGGGGCTTGATAGCGGCCTAAAACGGTTGGTCGTCAGCTCAAAAAATGCCAAACTTAATAATTGTTAGTAAAACGACGTGCGTTCTACAAAATAACGGGTCTAGTACACTTTTTGCTTGTATGTACTTTAAAAAAGCCTGAAAAAACGCGATAAATAGCAAAATATTGTGTCGTGAGATTGGAAAATTTGTGGAGTTTTTAAATATACTATTAGGCCGATATGTGACTAATATTTGTGTAAGGTCAAGCAGGATTTCAGGTGCTTTGCTAGGATTAAAAACGAGTGAATACCACCCCAAACATAATTAAGTTGCCTGAGCGTTAGCGATGCGTCAATAGTAGATAGGGACAGAATAAATTTTGTATTTTGTTCAACAGACACAACAACACCGTCCTAAAATAGGGACAGGTGTGGTCATTAGCCCCCGGGTAACAGGTACGCCCCCTCCGATGATTGTTCCTTGTATGACCAGATAACCTCCCTAGTAAATTAAACCCCCTGATAGTGTTAAACCCCGCCGGGTAACAATTAAAACCCCCCCCCAGGGAAATTGTCCTGGCTTGACTAGGATTAATCCTCCTGATGATCATAAAACCAACGGTTCAACATTTAAAATACTGCTTAAGGTACGGTTTTTACTATGTTTGTTACTAAACAATTCACGATAGCTGGGACCCAGGTGCAGACTTTTCTTCCCCGAGCTCATTCCCTGGCTACTAACCAAAGGTCGCAGCTTAAAAACTGGACGACTGGAATATTCGAAAGAGAAAATTAAATTTCCGACAGGAGAAAAGTCCAGTTACTGTTTCTCGTATCTCTAACGGGTTAACCGTTAAAACGCCATTGAAAGTCAAAATTTTGATTAAAACCTGAAAAATTAAATAACATAGGTCCAAGTTAATAAATCCGAAAGTCCGCTTATCCCCGAATCTGGCAAACACTCTAAAGGGGGGGCCTGGTGTCTCTGTGTTTCATTTTTAACCCCCGAATTAACATTACCACCCCCCCCCGGGAGTTTCCTGGTATGACCATATTACCTCCTGCTTGATAAAATAAACGCCTATGGCATCTGATGTGTTTAAACCCCCCTGGTTTAACTCTTAACCAAAACCCACCCCCCAGGGAATTTCCTGGCATGACCTCATGACCCTGAATTTTAACCACGCACCATATCACTTAAACCCCCCCTTGGGAAGTTCCTGGTATACAACCCAATTAACCCCCCGAAGTCCTTAACCCCCTGGTAAACGTTAAAAACCCCCCAGGGAATTTCCTGGCCAAGATCCTTATGTCCGGGAAATTTTACCAATCACCAAAAAGTTGCTCTTATCACCCGAATTTGCAAGCGTCACATCATGGGGGGCCTGGGGGCCGTAGCCCCCAGCGAGGCCGAAAGGCGAGTCATTAATCTAATACATATTCTACCGCATGTGTAACGGACTGACTCTCTCACTCACGTATTACTAATTCTACACGCTACTTCACAGATGAGTTATAGACTTGAAATTTGGGACACAGACTAGCTTTCCCACGTGTAACCACCAGGAAAATCCCCGAAAGTGAGAAATTTTTCAATTTTCAACCCCTCAAAAAAAGATTCCCAAAATAAATCCGCGCATTCTTCCACCCCTGCAGGCAATTTTTTGTAAGCCCGATAGCGGGGCGAACCGTTGGAGCTAGCTCGGAGCGGACGGAAATTTCAGGGTCAGCGAATGAAGTGAACTACAAAAAAAGGTCTAATGACTTTTTGCTCTATTCTTCCATGGTTTTTTTAAGCGACAAAACGCTTCGAACATTTGAAAATCCAGAGATTTTTTTCGGATAAAAATAATGTTTTCAAACCCGATAGCGGCCGGAACCGTTGGTCGGAGCTTCAAATCTGATTGGACCCATCAAAATTAGCAAATTGCGCGATCTACAGAAAAGGTCCTTAATCTTTTGCCCTAAGCTCGGATTGGTTTGGGGCCGAAAAACGTGATTTATGTACAATTTTGTTGTAACTTTTACGCGAAAACTTTTGTTTTTGGGGTCGATAGAGGCGAAATCATTGGTCGGAGGTCAAAATAAGACTAAACGTGTTTATTTAGAAATTAAGATGACCGACAAAAAAGGTCCAGTGACTTTTTACTATTATTTCCCTTAGTTTGACCGCAAAAAACGCGATTAAGTGAAAATAGTTGGACATTTTCGCCTCTAAAAAATTTACCATTCCGGGCTTGATAGCCGGCTCTCTAAACGGTTGGTCGTGACTCAAAAACAAATTTTTAAACACGGATTTTAGGAAATCACGATGTATCTACAGAAAAGGTTCAAGTGACTTCGGGTAGTGGGCTGAGCGTTAGCTAAGCGTCCAATAGTAGAATAGGGGACAGAGAATATGTAATTATGTTCACAGACACAATTCCCTCTAAAAAAGGCCCAAGCTGTGTCATTATCCCCCGGTAGGTAAGATTAAAACCCTCCCCCCCCGGGATTTCCTGCCTATGGACCTGATTAACCTCCTGTACATTCAACCCCCTGATGTGGTTAAACCCCCTGGTTAACATTAAAAACCCCCCCAGGGAATTTCCCTGCCACTGACCTCATGTCCGAATTTTACCAGTCACCAAATCTCTTAACCCCCCCCCTGGGGAAGATCCCTGGTATGGAACCAGATAACCCCCTGGAAGACTTATCCCCCGGGTAACGTTAACCCCCCTGGGAATTTGTTTCATCATGACCAGACAATATTCCTGACCGAAATTTAAACCCCCTCTGTCTTAACCTCCTCTAACATTAATCACTACTCACCGCAGGGAAATTTTCTCGCCGTGACTAGAAGAGTCTCCTGGTGATATTAAACCCACTCGTATCGCGACTTAAAATAACTGCCTTGAGTCCGGTTTATTATTGATGTTTATACTATACAATTCAAGATAGCTGACCCGTGCAGTACTTTTCTCCCGAAGCTCATTTCTGGCTAAAAACCATTAGTCGTAGATCAGCAATCTGTGGGCACAATCGAAAGGACACAAATTAAAATTTTCCAATCAAGAAAGGTCCAGTCACTTTTGTCTGTATCTCGTACTGGTTTAACCGCAAAATGCCCTACCTCAAAGTCTTAAGATTTTTACGAAGCCGGAAAAAAATCTATGAAAAAAGGTCCAATTTTTAAATCCTCTTGTCATTTACGTTAATGTCCCGGACATTTAAACCAGTCCACCGAATTCCGCTTATCCCCGGGAATTTGCAAGCGTTTTACTTTGGGGGCCTGGGGGCGTAGCCCCCAGCGAGCCGATAAGGCGAGATATATATTAGATATATATATATATACAGGGTGTATAATTATGTCTGGGAAACAAACCCCAAAGATATCCTTTAATAAATTTTTGAAATTGAGGAAAATTGAAAACCTCTTACAAATCGTGATAGAGATTGGGCATTCTACTTTTGGAACAATTTTTTGTTATTGTCACACCAACGGGGGGGACGTCGCCCTTGCCGATGGTATCGTGAATATAGCTTAATCGGAAGACCTATACCGGTGATACATAAATTTTAAAGGTAATAGCTTTCTGACTTGAATGCCCATACAAACCGCCTCTCAAAGGAATTATTCTATCAGAAAATAGAGCATTATTAGTGATTGAAAAATTTTACTGAGGTTCAACAATGTATTTTTAACATGGGTTCTTGGCCACAAAATGTGTTACTACTAAATTTTTTAGCATATTTTAAATATTCACTTAAAATAAAATAAACCATTATATTTATTAAAGCAGGTTTCATTAGTACAAATTTATCCCAGTTTTTTATTACAATGAATAAAACATTATGAGTCACTTTCTTTCTCTGATTACGTATTAATCCTGTACAATGGTGTTATCCCTGTCAGCAGGAATTTTAAAGAGACCAAGGTCCACTAGCCATGATGAAAACAATTATTGTGTTATTAATCATTCTGGGTCGACAAGGGTTTTCAGTTTGTTGAGGCCATGGAGCTTTCACTAGACAGGTGCAAAAGCTTGGGGAATTACAAATGGAACAAAGGTCATATCATTCCTGTCGAGGTTAAGCAGTGTCCCTCTGAAGCATAGCTGTCAACAAGTTATCTAATTACAGTAGCGTAGTTCAGTTTTTTATTTGGCATTTTAATGGAATTGTCTGAAAGAGAACGAATTTACTCTGTTGGATGATGCGAGGATATGGCGATCGTCAAAGATCTTATCGGGAAGTTTGTAATATGTTTAATCGACACTTTTCCCAGAAAAGGAATCTCCCATAAGTTTTTTCAAACAAACTATCAAAAACGATTGAGCGATTTGAAATGACAGGGAGTGTACGTAATCGGCCAAAAGTCGGGTTAGGGATACAATCTGCTAACAGATGAAGAACCATGCACTAGATGTTTTGCAAAACATTGATTGAAAAGGACCCACATACATCGCTCAGAAAAGCTGCCACACAGCAACATGAATGATATGCACCCCTATGTCTGTGAGTAAGTATGTTTGAAAATTAATAAAATTACAAACCATTTAAAAGTTCATTTAGTCCAACCAGTTTAAGGGTTGAGGTATGATTACGACAGAAGAGTTGAGTGTTTGTGAACTTGTGATTATGCCGCAAATGTGATGACAATAGAGATTTTCTGATGCAGGCAACTTTTGTTTCATAAATGGCAATGTTAACAGGCATCAATTGCCGTTTACTGGGATAGTGAAAACCCACACATTGGATGTACTGAGGATCCCATTCCACAAGCAACCACAAAAAAACTGAACGTAATGGTGTTGGAATTTTAGGTAAAACAAAATTGTTGGACCCTTTGTCATCAATGGAAAATTTAAATGCCGAACTATTTACTTCACTAATATGCGCCAAAAATGAAATAATCCCAGCTATTCAAATGTGCTGCAGGAGAATACTTTGACTAATGTATTGGTTTCAGCAGGATGAGTGCTCCACCCCCCCCCATTATGGGAGACAGTAAGAGGAGTAGTTGGATTTCAGGTTACCCTCTTAAATGGATTGGCCGTAAGAGTGAGAAATCGAATGGCCTCCCAGACTCTCCGGATTTGTCACCAATCGATTATTTCCTATGGGGTCATTTTTAAAATCCAATGTTTTATATTCGAAGAAAGCCTTCATAATTTTGAAGTACCTAAGAATAACAGGATTATAGAGAGGAGATTGGCTTTGATGAACTGAAGAATGATGTTTTAGGCAACTCGGTAGTTTCGATCATTTACACAAGATTGGCTCATTGCTCAAACCGTAGAAGGAACCACAAGTTCGAACAATTGCTTTGACACCAAAATCAAGGTACAACGTTTTGTTGTAAGAACCTTTTCTAACAGCATAACATTATTTTTTATTTATAAAAAGAAATTCAATAACATAGAGTATTTTTCCTTAATCGATTGTATCTGTTAATAAAAAACTGGTGGTAAATTTGTGCTAATAGAACAGCTTTAAAATGAAATTTTTTGTTTTATTTAATTGCACATTTTAAAAAAAATGTCTAATAAAAATTAGTGTAAACTACATTTTGGTGGCAAGAAATATGTTAAAATTACATTGGTTGAACACCAGTAAATTGTCAATACTAAAAAAGGCTCTAGTTTTCTGATAGAAATAATTTCCCTTGCTATGCGGTTTTGTGGCATTCAATGCAGTAAGCTATTACCTTTAAAATTATGTATCACAAGGTATAGGCTCTCCATTAAGAATATTCACGATACCCTCTCGCAGGACAATCCCCCGTTGGATGTGAACATAACAAGTAACATTGTTCCACAAAAGTAGATGCCCAATCTCTATTCACGATTGGTAAGAGGTTTCAAATTTTAATATTAAATATTATTAAAGGATATATTTGGGCGTTTTCCAGACATAAGTATTACACCCTGTATATATATATAATATATATATTATATATATAATGATAGATATAATATATAATAATTTATATATATGTATGTATATATGATAGATATAAAAGGGGAGGTGACATAGGCTTGTGAATTGGTAAAGTAATTTCATGTGGTTAAGGTAATAAAAAAGTTTATTTAATGTAAAAAGTTATTTAAACGGAGACACCACACAAAGTGTTCAGTAAACATGGTTAATCTTTAAACGTGCATGCAAAAGTGCATGCAAAATTTTCAAATTTATAGGTCACATTAATTTCATTTCACTAAGTCCTCGTGTGAGAAAATTATAAGTGGTGCTCGTTGGTTCAGTTTGTTTACCTAGTATATATATTCCGCTAATACTCCTGATGCCAATAATTGTGTTGTTATTGATAACTAGTGATTATTTTAGTTATTCTAAAAGACATATTCACTAACGATCAGTCGGAAATTACATAAAGCTTGCCCTATCCATCAGAAAACTCGATTTATAATATATAAATAAAGCTTCAATGCAAATTTAGAAGTCGATAAGGTCAATTTAATGTAAATGTTATGAATAGACACATATTGCTATAGATATCGGTGCAGATAGATAAAAAGAGAGTTTTTCCAAACACATTGAAGCCTTAGTATTCACCAATAATAATTATGTTTACTTATATAATCCTACTACAGCATAATGTTTGATTGGAAACATAATTCATTTTATAACTTTAAGTGTTTAAATAATTTTTTTGTCAATGTAAAGGCAACTGTTTATAATCCGAATACAAGAACGAACCCCAGAGACTCATACACTCACATCAGTGTAATGTATTTTTTGGATGGGGGGTGGGACAGATAAGTTAAGAGATATTTGTTCTTAAACTACTGTATTGTGAAATGAGTGTTATAATAATATCTACGTGCGTTCTTAAGAAAACTGAGCCAAAAAATTATTCAAATTAAAAGGTTAATGCACTTATGTATTGATTTATTAAGTATTTAAAATATTTTCATTTGAAAAAAAAATAATATTTAGCCATTATTTAGGAAACTTTTTTTTTGTCCAAAAGGTCTTCAATATTTTCCCTTAATGTTAGCTGTTTTAGTTATGTTTTAGATGAATCCAGAAAGGTGTAACTGTTACTATTATTTACTCCCCTTCCATTATCCGAACTAAACCTCTAAACACCCCCAACACACCCACTACGTCCTTTCACAATCTAGGGTAAACAATTCCGCTATGGGATCACAGAGTGAGCAACCTGAAATACTAAAACAATCGATCTAATTGTGTGTACTGGTGATGAGTACCGTAGGTCTAAGTCTACATCGATACTGGGTGGGGGGGGATCACTGTTGGACTTGGTGGAATCTACACTTATTATTAAACATGTAGGTTGACATGAACAATGTGGGATCCTGAACCTTTTGAATGGAGGGGGCTGGATCACGCCCCAGCTGATATTCCCCTTTCGCAAAGGTGACACGTCCTGAGAATGCCTCTCCCCTAACACTGCGATATGCGCTCTGGATAGGAGGCGGCCTTTCATACACCAAAATCATACTGATCGGAATAAGCTGTCCCACCTGTAAAAAGCAGGTGTAAACGCCCTTTTAGGACTAAGTGCAATCAAAAGCTTTCCGAATTCTTGTCCTAAACAAATATTTGAGTTAAATATAAAAGAATAAATATTATAGAATTCTACAAATCTATTTTCGAACATTAATATACATATCTTATAAAAAATGTTATATTTCATAGAGGTAACGTGATTTATGACAAGAATATTGACATCGATTGAATACTGTGATGTATTCTTATAAGGAAAAAAATTCCTATTAATATCGTAATCAACAAAAATGATAAATATTTATAAAATTAATATATACCCCTATCTGAAATTCTAATTAATTTTATAAAAGAGGTGTAAGATCAATTTATCAATAATTTTTAAATATTTACGAGAATGGTTCCAAGCATAACTTTACATGTTATATTTGAAAATAGTTAAAAAGGATAAAATAATAAATTAATTTCAGAAATTGGTTTTTTAAATGTTCTCTCCTCGATGGGAACACTAAAAAACCACTTTATGGAGGCGATCAAAATCAAAATTAAATCAAAAATTACCATTTTTACTATATCTTTTAAAAATGGTGTATTCGTTCAAAACTTTTGTGAATTACAATTACGATACCTTCATTAATAAAATCATTAGAATCGACAACTAAAGTAAATCTGAGATAATTTACTGAAAACTGTTAAATTTTAACTATATTGAAAGACTGTTAATTCAAGGCTATAAACAAAATTTAAGTTGTGATTGATATAGCTCTTCAAGGTTTATTAAGCTCCAAAAGCAAAAGTAAGCACAAAGAGGTGGAGACACCGCGTTTCTTTACCTCAGGTAGCAAATAAAAAAATTAAATGTACTTTACTGTTGTGGAAGCACTATTTCCCTCCTCCTTTATTTGTTTTTTCCACGCAATTTCCAACATTTCATCTAACTGTAAACCCGACTTATATAGATTTCTCTTTTTACTTAAATATATAATTGGTCACTACATGTACTAGTAAAAAAATTTGATTAAATTCTGGTATCCACGTGAAATGGGTAATTAAAAGAACAAGTTTTTAAAAGTATATAAAAAATGCAAGTCATAATATCTTTTAGCATTTCGTCAACAGAAAAACTAAAAGTTAGTTATGTTGTACCTTAAATTTGAGTATTTTAACGTCGTTATATTTAATTACATAAGGACAATATTAAAAAAAAAAAAAAAAAAAAAATAAAAAAAAAAATAAAAAAACATTAAGATTTGGTTTTTTTAAATCTTTGTATTGTGGAATTTTTATCAAGCCAATTTTTTGGCATTTAATAAGGACCAATAAACATTCCAGGCATGGCATTGTTTTCATCCACTCAGGAATTCAAACACTAGCATCACAGGAGTACTTGAATATAATCGTGGAGAGTCTGCATCCTTGGGAAAATTTTTACTTATATTTCCTTCCTCAAGTACTTGTCCGCCTACTCTGCAGTATGTCTCTTAGGGAAAAAAGGTGATCTTGTAACAGGGGCCATCATCAGGAACCGTGATGTTTTGTGTGACAAAAACAATTTATAAAAAATCCGTTTTATGAGTGAAATAATTGGGGAAACTTATCACCCTGCTCTGCCTGTGTCTTTGCAAAAATACTTGGAGTAACATAGTGGCAAATGGATATTATCTGACTTGCTGATCTGCTTGGACAAAATCTTTTTTGAAGACCAGAATGCAAAATAGATGAACTAAGTTTCTTCTTTCGAACTTCATATTGGGTTTGATTAACGATGAAAAGGCCCTTTTTAAAAAACCAAAACCCGGAAAATCCCAAATTTTACTTTTATACCTGCATAGACTTTCGCCCATTGTGCAGAGCCCCCCGGGTTTCTTTGTGATTTTGTCCGAATAAAAACGTTTTTTTTTTCATAAAGATTAAAAACTTTCCTCGAACTGCGGGAATCAAAAGGGGGGAAAAATTTTTTTTAAATTAATAATTTTATAAAAAATATTTTGACGGGCACTACACGAAATTTTAAAAAAACTACTGTTGTAGCAGCATCCCAAAATAAAAACTCAATTTTTTAAAAATGAATCGGGGGAACAAAAAGTAGCTAAGCTATCCTTTGGGGCCCCAATCTTCTTATTTTTTTTTAAAAGGTGTATTGGATAACAAGTTTAAAAACAGGAACAAATGGATCTGGATTGTAAAAAAATTTTTTCTTCAGAAAGGGGTTTTTTTCAATCTCCCAAAGGGGGATGTGGAATAAATGTTGGTTTAAACAGTTTCCCCGTTGGTAAAAAATAATAACAGTTGAATTTTTTTTCTCGTGTTTTTGCTTACTCCCCTATACACTAATTTTTTCTTTTTTTTTTAAATTTTTTATAAAACCTTTGGTATAGCCACACGTATATAAAGGGGAAAAAATTTAAAATAATATTCGCGTATAAAATTAGTTTCTAAAACCATTTTAAATTGAGTTTTTTTTTTGGGGGAAAAAAAATTGGTGAGCGGGAAAACATTTTCAAAAAAATTTTTTAAAATTAAATTGCCTTTTCCCCAAAAAGGGGAAGGGCTTTTTGATTGGTATAGCGTACAAAATCTGTCACTGGGGGGTTCGAAAATACGTCTTTTGGGGCCCTTTTAGTTCAAAAAATATTTCCAAAATTATAAAATTTTCATTTTTTTTTTTTTAAACAATAAAATTTAATTTTTAACAATCGCATAATGTAAAAAAACCCCTTGGGTCGCTGACAATGCCCCCATTCTAACATAGGGGGCCCCAAAAAAACTTCCCCTTTTAAAAGTTTCAAACCCGGGGCAATACTTTTTGTAAATTTTTTTTGGGGCTCTTAATGAGGATTCATCTAAACTGGGAAACAGAGAAAAATGCCTTTAAACCCCAAAAAATGTTTTCAACGAAATTAAAAATTTTTTTTCCTTTTTTTTTTAATCCCCCTTTTTTTAGCTAAAAACAACAAAAAAAAAAAATTTTCCCTAAAAGCATTTTTCTTTTTGTTGGATTGGAAAGTTGCCCCCGCCCTCTAGCCCCCGGGGGAGGGAAAAACCATCCCCGCCTCGAAAAAAAAGAAAATTGATGGGGAAAATAGGTAAACCTAAAAATATAAGACAGGGCAAACCCAATAACCCCACTCCCTAAAAAAAACTGCGACTCAAACCCCAAAAGGCAATAATTAAAATCCCTAAACAAGATTATAAAGTTTTTAATTTTTCGGGCTTTGTATCCTTGGTGGAAGTGGGGGGGTTTTTAAAAATGGAAAAGACTTTTTTTTTCCCCTTTTAAAAAATTTTTAAGATTAAACCAAGGGCCAAAAAACGAAAATTTTAAAATTGTTTAGGTTAAATTCGTGCATTTCGTTTTTTAAAACCCTTTTTCTTACCAATTTTTTTTTTTTCGACGGATATGAACCCCAGGTTCCAGGAAATCAAGTCTGGGGACGGGGGGCCCCCCCCATTTCAGACGCTGCACGGGAAAAAAAAAAAATGGGCGACCTCAACATTTTAAAAGATATCTTAAAGGGGAAAAAAAGTTTTTTGCGGCGAGCCCTTTTATTCCGAGGAAATTTTTACGGGGAAAATTTTAAATTTTCAAAAACAGAAACGGGGCCGTTCATATTTTTTTACCAATGAATAAAAAACCTTTTAAAAAGGAAAAGGGCCCAAATTTTAAAAAAATCCCCCAATTTTATTTCAATTTGCAACTTAGGCGTCCACCGCTGGGGAGGGGGAAGGGGGCCCCGGGGGGCGTGGCAAAGAGAAATAAAACAAAACAAGCGGAGCGAATGAGAATAAAAAGCGGGGGCAGTTAGACAAAAAGAGAGAACAACTAGAGCGAGAGGGAATAGGGGAAAAAACGTCCTAGGGGGGACGCCTAAGCTTTTTTGGGGGAAAAACCCAAAATTGGGGGAAATATTCTCCATAACTTTGCGCTTCTTATAAGGTTTTTTATTCTTTTGTTTTTTCTTTCATTTTAAAATAATATTTTTTTTAAAAAAAATTTTCTATTTATAACCGTCCCAAATTACCATTATATTATAAAGCTTTAAAAAAATATTGTTTTTTTTCTTTTTAAACAATGTTTTCACCCTTTTTGTTGTTTTTTTAAAAACCCCCTTTTAAAATTTTTTGGGGTTAAACATAAAAGTTTTAATTTGCTGATTTTTAAAAGAAACGGGAAAAAACAGTTTTGTTTGCTGTAGTTTTTTAAATTTTGGGGAAATCGGGTTTTTTTTTCTTTTTGGAATAAATTTAAAAAAATTAAAAAATTTTACTCCTAAAAACCCTTTTAGATTTTGTTAAAAAAAAATTTTTTGTTTTTTTTAAACAAGAAAGAAACCCAAAAATTTTTTATTTTTAAGGATATTTTATTACTTTGGGGGTAAGTATTTTTTGTCCTTTATAAAAAAGCATGTTTTTTAATTTTAACATTTAAATCCACAAAAATTAACACCCCCTTTAAAATGTGCATAAAAAAAATTTTCAGATTTTAGTAAAAAAAAATTTAAAAAAGACTATCCATAATACGGGACTTATTCAACGAAATAATCTTTAGTGGAAACATTTTTCCAACGTTTTTTAAAATTTTTTTTGTTCCGTCAATTTTAAATTTATGTTGCTGGGCCCAATTTTGGGGAAGTCAACGAAAGCTTTTTTGCGTGGTCCAAATTAGCAAAGGGTTTACCGAAAAATATTGTCAAAATTTTTTTGAAAATTTGACATTTGGGTTTGGCGAAAGGTTGGGGGGTATGGGGGGTGGGCAGAAAATAGACTTCATATTTTAAATTTAAAAATTTTTTGGACGTGTTTTGGGTGCGGGCGTGCACCCCCTGTCGTAAAGCAGGACCGTATTTTTTTTTATCAATGCCAGCATTGGGGCCCGAAATTTTTTTTTTCATTTTTTTAGTTTTTTCCAAAAAAGAACTCTCTATGAAGGGGGGTTCCAAAAATTGTGTGGTTACGCAAGCTGCAAAACCACCATACAAAAACCCCATACTTTTTTTGGGGGGGTTTTCCCCGGGAAGTTTTTGGCAAAGGTAAAGGGTTCCTGGCCCTCTGGGTTTAATGAACAATCCTTTTTTCTTAGCTCCCACCCCCCCAAAAAAAGGGGTGTTTCGGTTGGGGAAAAAGGGGAAAGAAGAACATACCTCAAAGTGAAAAAAATTTTTTTCGATCGTTCAAGTGGAGGCCCCCTTTTTTTCAAAGCTTTTTCCCCTTTTTTTTTAAATTTTTTTAAATTTACATGGTCACTGAAGTTCCTGCACACAAATTTAAAACCTGGACAGGTAATTTTTAAAGGGGGGTATCAATTTGTCGTAATAAAGTTGAAAAACCCCCCAAAGGAAAAAAAAATTTCCAAAACGTTTATACATACAATTTTTTTTTTTCAATTTTATATATTGATCGGTTGTTTCTCTTTACTTTAAAATAATATTTTTTTTAAATTTTTTGTTTTTCATCATTGATCTCCACACCCAAAGGTATATAAAATTTACAATTTTTAAATAAAATTTTAAAAAATAAAGAGTTTAATTTGTGGGGTTCAAGTCAAAGGGTGATGGAGTTCACAGCGACAAATTTTCCCCGATCCTTTTTTTACCAATTTGAGAGATTTGGGTTTTAATTACTGGGAAAAATTCCAACACCACAACTGGAACGGAAACTTCCCCGGGACATTCCATTTTTTTTATTTTCCGTTCTAAAAAAACTTCGGGTTTCCCAGGGTAAACATTCATATGGGGACAAAAAGTAAAAAAATTTAATGAAAATGCTTTTTATAACCCAAAAAAAAAATTAAAAAAGTCATTCCCTTTCCCCAAACGCTTCGCAAAAAATTTTTTGTTTTTTCCCAAACCAACTGATCAACTCGGGGCTAAGTATTTTCTAAAAAACAAAAAGTGTTTTTGATTCAAATAAATAAAAACCAAAACAAACCCAAAATGGGGGGGTTCCCAAAAGGTTTTTTTTAATTAAAAACTTATTTAAATTTAAACCCCACATACAGTACATAACAAAAATAATACGTACATCCATTTGGGAAAAGCCCCTTAAGAAAAAAAAAATTTTACTTTCTTTTCCCCACTTTTTGGTTTTTAAAATTTTTGGGGGAAAATCGATAAAAATGTCGGGGTGCATCATAAAAACCCTTTTATATTTTATATTAGAAATTTTTATAAATTTCATTTTTCTTTCCGAAAAATTTTTTCCCCGGGTGCTCAGTTGCAAAACGCTTCTTAAAAAAATCCACCTTTGAGATTTTTGGGGGAAATTTTGTCAGCCTAAATTTGCAAAAATTTTTTTGTCTTTCTTAAAAAACTGAAATAATCTCAATATTTACAATTACACAATTTAAAAGTAAAAATAATTTTTAAAACCCTTCTTTTTTCCCTTTCCTCAAACGTTTATTTCTGGGGCAATAGACAGTGAAAGACAGTTATTTTTAAAATTTCAAAACGTCCCCTAGTTTATCCCCCAAAAAACTATCAATGTGTTCGCAAACCCAACCCCTTTATAGCTTATGGGCATCGGGGGGCGTAGGGAAAAAAAACATCAAATAAAAACCTGCACCACGTTTGAGGGGTTTTTTTTTTTTTGGGTTTTTTTTAGTATTTATAGTCACAATTTTTCCATAAACTTTTTAATAGATCTAAAGTTTAAAATTTTCAGCCTACTAATTTTGTAGGGGGGAATAATAAAAAATTTCATTGCTAAATGGCATATATTTAAATTTTTGCCAACAAAGCAATTTTTTAAAAATGAAAACCCCAAAAAAAAAAAAAAAAATTTAAAAAAATCCCAAAAACCCCCTTTTAACTCATTTAAAAAAAAGGGGGTTTTTAAAATTACTGATTTTGGGGTTTTTTGGGGAAAAAAACCAAGAAATTTCTTTTAAAAATTTTTGTTTTTAAAAACCCCCTTTTAATATGGGGGGTTCTCCAGAATGGTTAAACCCCCGGGGGTTTTTTCCCCCCTTTAAATTTTTAAAAATAACCGAACATTTTTAACTTGAATAAAAATTTTAAAAAAGGGGTTTTTAAAATTTTTTTTATACTCCTTTGTTTAAAGATTTTTTAGTTTTTTAAACATACACTAAAATGGAAAAAAGATTTGACTAAAACCCAAAAAAATTTGGGGGAATTGGTGGTGGGTTTACATAAATTTTAAAAAACCAAAGAGTCATCTCTTTTAAAAATTTTTGGGTCTGGGGGGTTTTTTTTTTCAGAGGATAAAAAGATAGATTTTCTGTAATTCAAAGAGAACCTAAAATTTTTTACCAACTTTTTTTAAAAAAATTTTCTACTTATGAGCAGTTCTTTATTAAGAAATTTTTTCCCCGGGGGTAAACTTATAGATAGTTTTGATTACGATGGGTTTTTAATTGCAATATTCTTTTTTCTAAAAAAACAAAAACAAATTTCCTTTTTTTTTTTTCCGTTTGGAACTTATTTGAGTTTATTTTTTAGGGATTTTTTTACAATGTCATGCAGTAATAAAAACGAGCAATTCCGGTAACTGGTATTTTACTTTCTAAAACCTTGTTTTTTTGTTTTTTAACTTTTTTCAATTCACATTTGGGTTAAGAACCCAAAATTTCATTCCTCGTCTTAAAAAAAAAATTTTTCCAAAGCACAGGACTTACAACTACCCTTTTTTTGTCGTCCAAAATAAGAAACAAAACCCCACATATTGTAAAGAACAAGAAAATTAAAGGGGGCTTATTTTTATCTATATACCTTTTTTCGAGCACCATTTGGAACCCCCAAAATTAAATTAAAAAAAGAAAGGGTTTTTTAAACCCCACAGGATTCCCCATCAAAGAACGTTTAAAGATCTTCTTTTTTACCCCTTTTAATTTACAAAATGAAAAAAATTAACATAGCATTTAAAACAACTCAGTCTAAAAAAACAACCACGGGGGGGGAAGGGTTGTACACTTTTAAAGGGCACAAAAAAAAAAAAATTCAAGTCCACTTTTTAAATTTTTTCCCTTTTTCATATTTTTGGGGAAATTTTACATTGCTACTGCTCGGGCCAAAACCCCCCTGGAAAATGCAGATAGAAAAATTTTATGTTTAAAAGAAAAAAAAAATTTAAATTTTTTCGAATGCAAAAGGGAAAGTAAAAAAAAACAGACAGAAAAAAAAATTTATCCCAACCCCTTGAGAAATTCGTTAACGCTCAGCCAACTATCAAATTCAAAACCCCAAAACTTTTTTTTTTTTTTAACGAGCGGGAAAATTTTTGAAAACCCTTTTTTGGGATGACAAAACTCCTTAACCCCCAATCTTAAAATCTAATTTGTTTGGTAGTAAGTTTTTTAATTGAGAAACAAAATATTTTATTTCACTTTTCAGGGTTTTTATCTTTTTTTAAAATTATTTCCCCTTTATTTTTATACTATTTTGGGTATAGGGAAATGTACATCTAAATTCAATAAAAATTTTTTTTATGTTAATAAAAAAATAATTGGGGGGCATGTTAAAGTAAAAAAAAAAAAAAATTTTTTAGTATTTGTTTTTTTTTTTTAAGGTCAAAAATACATTCCCAATATTTTAATCGGGTGTGATTTATCTGAAAATAAAAATTCCGGAAATATTTTATCTAATTTTATAAAAACCTAATTCAAAAAACTTTTAAATTTTAAAATTTTAAAAAAATTTTTATACAATTCATTTTTTCTTTTTATACAAATGAATTTTTCCCGGGACCCCAAAAAACAAACCAGCATCATTGATTCTATTTTTCATAATGAGAAAGGCGTATTTTTTTTCAATCATTTTTAAACCCCCTTTTTAAAAAAATCAAAATCTTTTTAAAAAGTACAAAATTTTAGTTTTTTTTCCCAAAGGGAAAATTCAAAACCCAAAAGGGTTTTAAAAACGCCTTTTAATACTCGAAAAAAACAAGTTTATTTATTAAATTAACTAATACTAAAAAAAAATATTTTTGGTTTAAGAATATTGAGATTTTTAAAAAAAGTATAGAAAAAAAATGACTTTTTTAAAATTCTTTTTTCTACCACCCCAAAAATAACTGATAATTCATAGCACTCTAACAAACTCACCATTTTTTTTTAAAATTTTTAAAAAAATTTTACCTTTTAACCCCAAAACCCTTTTCCCCCTATCTACCCGCCTTACAGTACGTGTTTCAAAATCCTTTTCCCCCATTTTCGCTCATTGATTTTAAATCACTCAGAAGGGCCTATTTCTTTTATGTATATTAAAAACAAAATAAAAATCATGTGGGGGAAAGGGTTAAAAAAGGGAATTTCCAGTTAAAGACAAAGACCTTTTTTGAACCAAAAAGGGGTTTTTTAAGGAAAAAACAACTTGGGGAAAACGTCGACCCTGGGAAACTGGATTACAGTTACTCAAAACGATGAAACATCCATTTTTGGGAGCTGAAAAATCCTTAAGAATTCTGTAGAGAGAAAAGAAAATGCGAGTTTTGGGCCAAAGAGCAGATTGGGGAAAATTTAGAACGCGAATTTTTTTACCTACGCTGCTCCAAAATTAAAAACCAGGCGGGGGCAAAGGGCGAATTTGGGCCCCGGGGGGGTGATTTTTAAGGGGTTTTGAGCGCTCCCCAAAAAAAAAAGGGCTGTGCTAGAGGGAAAGCGGGAGATTATGAAAAACCGGGGCGGTAGGGTTTTTATGGGCTTAGAGTACGTTTTTAAGGAGAAAAATTTTGTGAAAACTTTAAAGGGGGGGCCTTTTGTTCTTTCGGGGGCCAAAACCCTTTTCTTCCGAACGATGTCCTTAAAGGGCCCCCATCTTAAATCTGGGCGCTGCCTGGACAGTGGGCCCAAGTTGGGGAAAACCCAAAAGGGGGAAAAGGGGACCCCCCCAAATTTTTTTAAATTCTTTTTTTTAAACCCTTTTAAAAAAAAAACCCCAAGGGGGGGGTTTTAAGGGTTTTTTTTTCTTTTTTTCAATATGTCTTTTCTTTTATTTCAAAAAAAACTTTTTTCCTCACCCCCCTTTAAATGGGATACCAAAAAGGGAAGAGGGATACAATGTATACTTTTTTAAATTTTTTAAAACCCCGCGCTTTTTGTCCCGCCCCCTTTTAAACCCCCCAAATGCTAAAAGAAAAAAGGGTTTTTAAGGGGGATCAAAAAACCCGCGAATTTAAAGTACTCAAATTTGCATAAAAACTTAAAAACTCCCGCAAACTCCCAAACTTTAAAATTTGTTGTCTTTGGGCTTTTCTTTAAACAACGTAAAACGCAATGGGGTTACTCTCAAAAAACAAAAAAACATAACTAAAAGATAACACTGATTGCTCCCTTTTAAAAACAGCGATGCGGGAAACCCCAAGGTGGGTTTATTTTTAAACCTTCCCCGATTTTTTTTTTTAATTTTTGGTTTTAAAAGAATTTTTCATTTTAAAACCCCCAAAACTTTTTTAAAAATCTCCCAAAAGGGGCAGCAGTGTAAATATTCACGTTGGGGGAAAAAATTTGTTTTTAGTGGGTTAAAATTTTTGCATTGAGACTTACAAATTGTGAAAAAAAATGCAATCTAGGTAAAAAAAAAGGGGGAACTAAATCAAAATATCAGTAATGGGTTGAATGTTTCTGATATTTACTTTTTCCCTGATTGAAGCTTTTACCCCATGAAAAAAATTTTAAAATTTTGGGGATAAACATGAGATGATAGATGGACTAGTAAGGAAACCCGGCAGGGGGGGGTTTTTTCTCATTTATCGTTATCAACAAATAGACGGTAGGTTTTTAAAATTTTATTAAATTTTAAAAATTTTTTTTTATTTTTAAAAAATAATCCCCAAAACGGGATTTAAAAAAAGTAATTTAAAACGGATGATTTAGAGGTAAAAAATTTTTTTATGGGTAAAAAAAATAAAAAAACGACATTTTTTTGCACTTAAATGCCCTTTGGGCAATAAAATAAACAGAAATCCAGAAAATACGAGGCAACCACTTAATTTGGAAAAAAAAGGGGGAAGAAAAATAGATTTATATCTGAAACTATCCAACAGTTAAAAATTTTCCCCTGTCTCTATTGCACATTTTTTCATAGGGGAAAATTTTTCCAAGTTTTGTATTCTAGCTTCTGATAATGAATTTTTGTAAAAAATTTAAAATTTTTTTTTTGGGGCATAACAGTTCAAGTAATTTGTACAGTTTTTCAATTACTTATGCTTTGGCCTAATTAGCCTATGTCCCAAATTTAAAAAATTTAAACCACAATTGCGGGTTGATATGTTATAATTAAAAATTGGGGTTTTCTAGTTTTGAATTTTTTTCAAAATAGGAGTTACCCAACTTTTTTTAATCACTCTTTTAAAGGGGGCCTTTTTAGACAAATATATATATAAAAATAAAAAAAAAATTAAATTTTTTTTATTTATTTAAAAATTTAAAAAAAATTTTTTTTTATGGGTTTATTAAAAAATTTTTAAAAAAAAATTAATTTTGGGGGAAAATTCAAAACAGGGAAATTTATTAAATTTGAAACCCGGGGGGCTAGCGGCCAAAAAGTTGAACTTTCTTTCCCCCGGTAGGATGTAACACTTATTTTTTCCAAAAAAATATCGCAACTGACTCAGAAAGGGCCCGTGGGGGTAATCCACAAAAATACGGGGGCCAAAAACGGGGGAAAAAACATCCAACAAATAAAAACACCGACGGGGTTTTAAAATAAAAAACCCCCAAATAATCAAAAAAACTAACTTTTAATTTTAAATGAGGGATTTGGGGGTTTTAAAAATTTGGGGGAAAACGAGCTTAATAGTTAGCAAGAAAAGGGTTTGAAACCCCCGGGGGACACATTAAAGTCTAAGTTGACAAAATTTTAAAAATAATAAAAGGGGGTTTTCCCCCTTTCCCATTTTGTTGGGAGAGAATTCTTTTTGGGCTTTGGGGTTTTTCGAAGATTTTGAACTTCTAAACTTAATTTTTCCAAAATTTCAACTTGACTATGTTTAGTTTCCATTTTAAAATTTTGAAAGAGTAAGGATATAATCTTGTTAGTTTTTGAAAAAAAATTTTTCCAAAAAACAAATACCAAAAGAAGATAAAAAGTGAAAATGAATAAACAGCGAAAGAGGGGGTTTTCCGTATTTTGTAAACTGAACGTTCAGATTCTACTCAAAAAAAATTTCACATAAAAAATAATCATAGTTATGAAACAATACTAACTTTTGCAAAACAAAATTTGGCTTTTTTTTTAAGATTTTTTTATTTTTAAAACTAAAAAATTTTTTCCCAAATTTAAAATTTAAAAATTAAAAAATTTAATAAAACTGAATTTAATTAAAAATCGGGGATTTTTAAAACCCCCCTATTTTTAAAAATTTACATTTTTAAATAGTGGGAAAAATTTTTAAAAGAAAATACTCTGTTACAATGTCACAAAAAAAACCCCAAGTTCAATATCAAAATTTTTTTTTTGATACATATACTAAGTTTTGGGTTTTTTTAAAAGCACAATTTTTGTTCTTCGACTCACAAAAGGCTAGGGGGAAAAGAATTGAACAAAAAAATTTCTTTGAATTTTTGTGCCCCCAAAAATGCATAAAAATTTTTAAATTTTTTAATTTTTTCAATAAAACACAATAAAGCCCCCTTTTCATACAGGGAAACTTTTCTTTAAAAATAAAAAAAGCCCTGATAAATTTCCCAAAAAAAAAAATAAATTGAAAATTTTTAAAAAAACCTGGACTAAATAAACTTTTAAATGGAGCTAAAATACTTTTTTTTTGTAAAAAATTTAAAACTCCTATTTTTGCTGGGGTTTCCCCTTCAAAAAAAAAGCCCAAAAAAAACCACTGCCCCCCACATTACTTGTTTACATAAATACTGTTGGGGTTTTAATGAAATAATTTTTAAAAAAAACCGAGTGGGAAATAAGGTGTAAATTGGGTTTTTTTTTAAAGTTTTTAAATATTTATTTCATGTTTTGGGGTTTTTTTAAAAATAAAAAAAGCCAAACCCCCCTTTTTTTAAAAATTTTTCCAAAGGGGAAATTTTAGTCAGGGGTTCTTTTTTATTTTATTTATTTTTTTTAAAAAGGGTTTCCTTGAAAACTTTTTTAAAAAAGGAAAAATTTGGGGCCCCGTAAGAAAATTTAAAAAATTTTTTTAAATTTTAAATTTTGGGATAGCGACTTGTGTATATTTTTTTAAATTTGGCTGTTTTTTTTTTTAAAAACTGTAAAACACAGACATTTTGTTGTTACCATATCGAGTAACAAAGGGGCGAAATTTTTTTCTCCTGTATATTTCCCCCAAAATTAACCAATTTTTTAAAATAATTTTTAAAAGTTTAAACAGAAATGCGATAAAACTAACCCCAAAAAAATTTGGGGCTTTTTTGTAGTTTTTGAAAATCTCCCTATACAAAGCAAGTAGCCACATGTTAAAAAATTTTTTCAAAAAACGAGCGCGTTTTTTTTAAATTCAATACTTTTAAAATGTTTTTTGTTTTAGGGCTATCTTATCAAAGGGGCCCCCTTATACCGTTTCTACCCCCTGTTAAGGGGTGGTTTTTTGGGTTAGGATTTAAAAGTTAGTAAAAGAAAAACCTAAGATAACAAAGATTTATTAAAAAAATTTTACCAACTTTTGGGTCCCCAAGGGAAAAAACTAAAATTCAAATAAAAAAAAATTTATGTTTTATTCTTTAAAAATTTAAAAATGGTTAAAATCCCTTTACTTAGGCGATTGTCCCCAAATTAAGAAAATTTACAAATTTTTTTATCCCCCAAACATTTTTATTTATAAAAATCACATTAAATCTTACCCAAATTTTTCGTTAAAAAAAAAGGGCAAATTTTTAAAAAGAAAATTAACCACTTTTATTTTGAAATTTTCCCCTTCAAAACTATTTATCTTAGGCAATTTTTAATTTTACTTTGGGGCCGCTTTTTGACAAAAAAAAACCCGGTCAAAAAGTTTGGGAAGTATCGTCTTCATAAAAAAAATAGATCCCGGGAAAATTTTTTAAAATTATTTTTACTGTGGTTTTTGAAAAAAAAATAAAAAAAAGGGGGAAAACCCAGAGACAAAATTGGGAACACCCATATTTTTTAAAAAAAATTCTTTTCTCAGATCAAAAATTTAAGTTTTTTGTTGTTGTTAGCAAAGGGGGTTTTTTAAAATTAAATTTTTAAGAGTAATATCCTTTTTCTTTTCCCTTTTTAAAACCCGACCACTTAGTTTTTTTAAAGGGAAAAAAAGTTGAAATTAACCCCCTTTTTTAAATAATTTGACCTTTTTTTCCGGGGGTTTTTATGTGAAATGTTACACCAAGTATTTTCGTAAAAGTCAGAAATACTGGGGCAAATCAAAGATTTTGTTTTAAAAAAATTTTAAAATTTTTTTAAAATTTGGGGAAATTAAAAAAAAAATTTTTTTAAGGGGACTAAAAAGGAGGGAAAGGTAGCCCTTAGGGTTTTAAACCCCTTTGCTAAAAACTTTTTAAAAAAAAAAAACCCCCGCTTTTATTAAACCCCCCGTAAGGGGGGGTAAAAGGAAAAACCCCTTGGAAATTTTTTTGTGAAAAAAACCCTACAACTTATATGGGGGAAAATAAAAAAAAGAGATCGGGGCAGGAAAAAAATAAGGGAGGACAGCACATTATTTTTTCCCTAAAAAAACCCAAGAAAATTTTTTTTCCAAGGGGAAACCCAAATTTTTAACAGGGTTAAAAACCATAGACCCTTCTATAAAATTTTTTTACACCCAATAAACCCAAAAAAGACTGACAGCAACGGGCTTTTTTTTGATTTTTTTTAAAAACCCCAAAATTTAAAAAATTTTTTTCTTTTCCCCAATTTTTTTTGGGGCCGTTTTTCTAAAATTTTTTCACAAGGGGAAAAAAAAACGGAAAAAAAGAGTCACGACCATTTACAGAGGCCCTAGACTTAAAAAATTTAAAAAAAATTTTTTACTAATAGTATAGTTTTTTTTCTTTAATTATTTGGAATCGGGAAATGTAAAAATTTTATTAAACTAAAGATTAAAATTTTTTTAAAAATCCCGTAAACAAAATAGCCATTATCAAACCCCAAAAATAAAAATTTTTAAACCCCTGTTTCTTTTAAAAAAACATCAATATTTTGGGACTTTTTTCAGTACGAAACGAACACTTTAAATTCCCTCACACAATAGTCTCACTTGCATTTTTTTTGCTCGGTAAAAATTTTTTTTTAATTTCACTTTCCCGGGTTTAAAACTTATACCATTTTAAATTTGGGGGTTCCATTGTCAACTGAATTTTACTTTGTGAATTATTGTCAAGGGGAAAATTTTTTAATAAACCCCTAGGAAAAAATTTATGTTTAAGATATTGCCCTTTTCCCCTTTTGGGAAATGAAACTTCGTATTTCTTGGGGGATGAAGGGTTTATCAAAAAATTTTTTAAAAAAAAAAGAAATATTTAAAACAATTAAACTTAAAATCAGTTTGCTTTTTTTTCAAACACAAACAAATATTTTAAGTTTTTTTAAAAAAAAAACTTTTTTTAAAACTAAACTTTGAAAATTGCAGTAAGTTTTTATTACCCAGTAAAAGGGGCTATAATTTTATTTCCCCAACGTATTTTTACATTATACACAAAAAAAAGTATTTATAAATTTTTTTTTAAAATTTGTCGAAAATAAATACCTCTAATTTTTGATTAAAAGGTAAAAGGGGCAAAGAAGTCAGGCCCCCCGCATCAACCGGGCCCCCCGTCTACCCCAAAAAATTTTGAAAAGAAAGACCCGGGGGGAAAAAAACCCTTTTTTTGGGTTTCTCTCTTTTTAAAATAAAAAAGGGAAAAAGGGGGTACTGGAAGGGAAACCGGGTTTTTTTTTTTTTGTCTGGGGCGGGTTTCCCCGTGAACTAAAATTTTAAAAAAAAAAAAAAATTTTTTTTTAAATTTACAAATATATATAAAAATTTTAAAATATAAAAATTTTTTAAAAATTTTTTAAAAGAAAAGGGGGAAAATACAGGACATACAACAAAAAATACAGGGAAAAATTTTTTGGGTCCTTTAAATTTTTCCGTTTTGTCTCCCACCCCCTGCACTAAAACCCGTGGCATAAGGGGGAAAAATTCGTTTTAAATTGGGGGTTTTTTTTGTAAGTTACTTATATTTCTTTAATTTAATTGAAATTTTATTAAAAAAAGCTATCCAAAAGATAAACAATTAATTTAAAAATTTGCCATTATTTATTTTTAGAAAAAACAATCACTGTACAATGGGGAAATTTTTAAGCGAACATATCTACAATTTTACCTAATTGTTAAAATTTTCCCTTTTTTAAAAAAAAAGTAAAATGACATAGAGGGGTTTAATACGTCCAACATACCCTACAAAAAGGGGGTATTGTTATAATCATGAAAATTTGATACAAGGGGGGAAAACCCTATCCAAAACGTTAAAACCCACCTTTGTATGATATTTTTTTAATCGCGTATAATGCAAACAGGGGGTTGGGGGCCCAAACTAAAAATTAAACCTAACCCCATGTGTATGGGGGTTTTTTTAAAATTTTTTTTTATAATGCTATAGGGGGGGAACATACCGACGTAAAAATACCAAAATTTAAGATCTTTTTTTAAAACATGATAATGCGTACCGGGGGGGACTATCCTAACATTTAAAAATAACTTGCTTTTACTTTTTTTTAAAAACGGGGTTTTTTAAAATGCTAACTAGGGTCGAAAAGTATCCTAAAAATTTTTAAAACCTTTAAATATCATATGATCTTTTTTTAATCATGTATAAGGGCAAACAAGGGGGCAAAAACCCCCTCCAGACAAACCTACCTTTTTCGTAAATCTTTTTAACGATTTTTAAGGTAACTAAAGGGGCCCCCAAAAAAAGGGGAAAAAAAAAAAACCCTTTTTTTTAAATTTTTTCCCTTAAAAAAAAAAAACCTAAAAAAAGTTTTGGGCCCCTTTTATAAAACGAAAATTTTTTAAAGCGTACTAGGGGTCAACATTCCAACATAAAAATAACCCCCGGTTTTGTCTTTTTTTAACGATTTTAATCGATACTAGGGGGTCGGGGACATAAACCTTTCCAAAATAAAAATATGTTTTTTTTTTTTTATAAAAAAACGGGTGGGTTAATGGATTTTTTTTTGGGGGGGCTTTTCCTAACATAAACCAACTATTTATAAAGAAACCTTTTTTTTTTTTGATTTATTAAGCTACTAGGGGTTTAAGACATATCCTAAAATAAACTTACCCAAATTATGGTATAAATTTTAAAACGAAGAGTAAAAGGGGATACCGGGGGGGGGGAAAAATCCCAACATAAACCTAACTATGCATATGAAACTTTTTTTTAATCGATTATAATGGCGATAAGGGGTTGGGGTATCCCCCAAATAAAACCCCCCTAAACAAATGAAAATTTCCTAATCAAAAAAAAAATAAAAAAGAATAAAAAAGTTTTAACACTTTCCCCAGTAGTAAGTCCCATTTTTTTTATTCAAAGTAAAAATTTTAATTTTTAAAATAAAGTGAGTAATAAATTTCCCAAATATTATAATAATTACAATATTTTTTATATTTTAAAGTTTTAAACCCCTTTTAAAAAAACTTTTTTGCAGAATTGATGTAATAAAACCCAAATTTTTTATCGACATTTTAAATCCCAAATTAATATTATTTTGGGGTTTTCGTTAAAATCTAAAGGGGGTTTTTGGGAATGGGGAGGGTCTACCGTTTTTTGAAACTTTTTAAAATTTTTTTTTGGGGGGTTTTAAAATGTTCAAATTTCCCCCTTTTAAAAAAAGTACAAACTTTTTCAAAGGGTTGGCGGGAAATTTTTCTTCCTTTACAATAAAAAACATTTGAGCCCAACAAAATTTTTTTTCCTTACCCACCCCCGGGCGAAAACGGGTTTAACGGGCCGGGGGCCTAAGACTGACTTTCCCCTTAAAACCCCAAAATACCCTGGGGAAAAATGGAAAAAGGGAGAAAACTTAAAAAATTTCCCCAAAAAAAAACAGAACTTCATTGTTAAAGCTACTTTTTTTAAAAAGATTTAACATCTTTCGGTACTGAATTTTTTTTTCGATTTTTTTTTTATTTTGATAAAAATAAAAAAAATTAAAACAACCTAATGCTTTTTTGGGAAATTTTTTTTTTTTAAAACCCCTTGTCAAGCAAAAATTTTTTTAATTATTAACCCTTTTCTTTTTTTAAATGAGAAAAAATTATTTTTAAAATTTAACATCATTTAATTTTTGTTTTCATCAAAAATATTTGTAAGTTTACAAAACTTTACCCCAAGGGGGTATTCTTCTTCTTGGGGGGTTCTCTTTTTAAAAAAATTTTTTTTGACCGGGGGAATGGGAAAAGTTTTCAAAAAAGGGGGGATTTCACCATTTCCTGGGTGGTATTCTCGTCATTTTTATCCTAAAAAAAGTGTTTAAAAATTCTCCAAAAACACCTTTTAAATTATCACTAAAAACTTTTTGAAAAGGGTTTAAACTGTAGTAAATAAAATTTAAATTTTTAAAAAGGAACTACGTGTCTTAAAAGATATTATTTATTATTTTAAAAAGTATATTTTTTATAAAGCATTTTTAATTTAAATTTAAACACTGTCCAAATGGGTTTTTTAA